>NC_044196.1:24234647-24392147 GCF_900880675.1 Sparus aurata | reverse complement strand
AAGAAAATCCACTTAAAACGGTTCAACAGCTGCAGACGGAGGAGACAGAGCAGTCTGTGAGAGGAGCAGGGAGCAGGAAGGTGAGGCTAGAGGAGGACGGAGGACTTCTGTCCTCCGTGGGAGGGATCTCCTTCCATTCACTCAGTCCATTAAAGGATTTTTTCATGCTGATCTATGATTGGCTAAGACACGTAAAATGACGCGCTAAGGGAGGACGTCCTCCCTTACCAATCAGCAACCAGAATGCAAGATTGACAACAGGTTGGTCCAATAACAGTTCCTAAACTTCATTCTCACATTTATACACAATTCCGGGGCGAAATCTATGGGCGCCGCCATCTTGCCTGCCGCCATTACTGCGTGGCTGCGGACTGTGACTTGCCGGTGCCCTCTAATGGATTTTCAATGGAAGCATCCTGCTCGTGAAAACGTCAGGTGACTTTAAACGCCGGATTCAGGTGTATATTTTGATAAATAACCGCCAGTTCCAAATAAATGTCGGGTCTAATTATTATTATTATTTTTTATTAAAGAAGGAGACGTGACCACTGACACTGCACGTCATTTCTTCTTCGCCTTTTTCCTGTGCTGTGCTGCTTTCTGTCAGTCAGTATCACACTGATGATCGCCATGGCTCCGGTGCAGCAAAAAATAAAAAGCACAACTTCAAATTCAAACTTTCTGTCGTAAAATATGCAGAGGAAAACTCGGGAGAAGCAGCCGCTAGATGTTTCTCTGTCGACCCCAAGAGAGTATTTGATATTTGAGTAGAAAAGAGGCAGAGGCCTTATGGATATGGAAATTCATCGAAACACACGTCATATACGTCAGCGTAGATGAGAGCCAATTAGAGCAAAGTCCTGACGTCATGAAGGTGGGTCTGGGGTCGCGCAGTACCTGGAGAACAACTGCGCGAATGCTCTGCAGCAGCCTCGCTCCCGCGATAACTTAAGGTCATGTGACATCAGATGCGGAGCAGAAACCACTCCCATCCAGGTCATCGTGGACACATTTTAACCAGCATGCATCACGATTTATGTGATCTTGAACTCGCCTATTGTGTGGGCTGGCTTGAATATCCTCACTCAGTATTGGATGAAACCACTACTCATAAACAAGCAAAATCACTCGTGATTGGTCACCCTGGGTCATTATAAATGTAAACCCCGGTGGGAATATATATATATATATATATATAAATAATGTTTATATATTTATATTTATATAATTTATTCATTCATTCATATTTATATCATCAATGACATGAATGAATTTACTGAGGAAAGGAACATTTGCCAGGAAGGAGTTGTTTATTCAAAGAAAGAGTTTTATTGGCACAAACACACAGCATGTACAAAGCATAATCTGCCCACACAACAAACGGGAAGCTCACAACAGGCCCACAATCATACAGCACCGCGAAGTGTCTGTTTCTGCAGACATCTATGGTGTGCTGCCCTGTACTTCGGAATCGCCTCTCATGTGACAGCAGTGTGGCGCAGAGCTCGGTGAGCTCCCGGCTGCGAAAGGACGGAGGTCGCACAATTCATCCAGACACCCGCCATCTTGTGCCGTCTTCCTCCTCAGACATCAGGTCCATGGCGGCGCATTTCCAAAGGTCCACCTCATCCTCACCTAGCACACTGTCTCGCTTCCAGCAGCTGTAAAAACAATCGATAAAGACGATCAGTACTGCGCGATGCACTGCGTATGGATACAACACAAATATTATTTAATAGAATAATAGTCACATTGACCAAAAACGAATCTCATCTAATAAGTCTTACCCTCTTTGTCCTCGATTGACTCCGAGCTGAACTCCTCACAGCTTCAGCCTGCGATGCAAGATCTGGTTGTTTGTTGTCCTGCGTACTGTCTCGTAATGTCTTACAGGCAGCTGGAAACAATTCAAAAGACTGGTATGAATAAAGAAACGTAAGTCACAGTATATTAAGCGAGGGAGAAAACAGTAACAGTTACTTACACACAATGGCATCATTATCGGCATCGTGTAAATCTGGACTTGCAGACGTGGCTCCGAGCTAACAGGAGGTCGCGGCCTTGTTATGAGGCGAGTTTAGTCTGTGAAAACAAAATGCTCGCAGCGATAAACCTCCGTGTCCCTCTGCGGCAGCGAAGCTCCGTCCGTCGGCGACATTCTTCGTGGCGACCCGGCAAAGCTCCTCCCGTCCGCGCAGACGTCCTCTCGACAATGGCCGGGCCGCTAGCCTAGCTCCTGCTAGCTAGCTTAGCCGAACTTGCTTCGTGTCCATTAAAACACAAACACTTCGACTGCGATGAAGAGTCCTACTCACAGCACGTCGTCCGACAACAGTTCACAGTCTGTTAGTGATAAAACACGACAGTGACGACACACACAGTCCACTGTCAGCGGCTCGACGCCATTAACTCTCTGCTCCTTCTTCCTCGTCACTCACGCTCCGGTCTACCCGGAAGTGTAAAACCTCTTACAGGTCATGAACTCTCACACGCAATAAGAATTACTTTTCAACTGCTTTTAAAACATTCAGAACCCATGAAATTATAGAAATACTTTTTTTTCCCTTTTTTTTTTACATTTTAATATCTTGGTTATCTCAAAATATTTCATGCAAATTTTAACTTCTTAACAACTGGCGTTTTATCTATAAAAGAGCAACTAAACCCCCAAACCACTTTTTTCTGCTGAAAACTAATGTATTTGGGTATGAAGTAGTGTTGCTGAGTGATTCTGGTCCAACTCTTGACATTTTAGTTTAAGTATTTTAATTTGGCGTATTTTGTAGTAAAAATGTAAGTGTGACTGCCCTCTATGGGTTGAAACCCGGTTATTACAATCGAATTTTCCTATTGGCTGATATGGAGGCAGATGACGTTTTGGAGGCAGCTTTCGTCACGGTCCACCACAGTTAGCTCCGCCCCCTCCTATAAAAACTAGCACCTGCCGATCTGGAATCTGTGGCGAGTAGGTTGGATTGAGAGAATTGCGAATATAGAGACATAGTAATTATTGAGTAGGTAGTTAGCATAGCATAGATTGTTTTTGGGAGATTTTAGTTATTACGTGTGTTAGTTTATAGTCTTTAGTACTTATTTAGCAATTTTAGATTAGTTAGCTTGTTTAGTTTTTTGTATTCTAGTAGTTACCGTGGTAACTACACCGCGGTGCGGTGGCATAGAGCTCGGGGAGCAGACCAGAGCGCTGCTGTCGGCGCTGCAGCCCCGGCTCAGAGCAACAGGCTGTTCTACTGTTGTGCTAACTGTGGCTAATGCTCTGTGCTCGGTGCCCCAGTACTACCACCACACTCCATACACATAGAGACCGGAGCTCGGGAGCTGCGGGACAGAACCAGATACACAGAGACTTGGACACATCAGGAGAGAGCTTGAAGAAAAGTCTGCGAGGTAGTTGGACTCTGTGTTGCCCAGAGATGGCCGGCACACGGGCCCTAACATGGTGTATTGTGGCTGGACCGTCCAGCCCCACCTTCCCGCAGGCTGCTGCCATTACCTTCTCAAATGATATGCAAACCACGCTCTACTTGCCCCTCCCCTCAGGGCCCTCCCTCTCGACACCAAAACAGTGACAGAAAGTTGAAACTGAAAATCAGTGACACTGAAAAAAAGTGACATGAAGAAAAAATCTGAAGATTGTCATTGAAAAATACAAAAAAAATCAAAATAAAATAAAATGATAAGATTTTCGGATTTGAATTATTTGAATTACTTTCTTTTTTCAGTGCCAATACTTGTTTCAATGCCAATACAACTGTTTTCAATACAAACGTTTCAATGACAATGTTTCTTTTTTCAGTACTGGTTTTGTTTTCAATGCCAATTTTTTTTTTGGGATGCCAAATTTTAAAGTCACCGTTCTGGCTCCATAATTCCGCCCCTCCCACACACCGCGCTGATTCACCAATCAGAACGGCCATTCAGCTGGCACACAACCAATCAGAGAATCCAATGGCTCAGACGTCCGACGGCCCACCTCCTCAGACTTTGCATGCTCAGTCGGATCCAACAACGTCCGCATGGCTCCGAAAGCTTCCGACGCAGCTGAACACACAAAACATATTTGTTCCCGACCTCGTCCGAGTCTGTCCAAACGCTTCAGACGTCCAACGGTTGGGCCGGTGTGTTCCTGCCTTAAAAACGAGGTGGAAATGTGCCGGCCTCTGTGTGAGGTGGGCGGAGGTGTCAATGACCTGCACTGTTGCGCGACCCACAGCCGGGGAGTTTTAAAACCAAGAAACCGCTGATCACAGCAGTCAGTCCATCATTTCATCCACGGACATTAAGATGGGCAACTGGACAGCCGCTGAGATCCAAGAGATGCTAGCGTCTCCTCGGTCTCTGTAGCTGTTTGGTTGTGTTAGCTTGATGTGGTGTTAGCCCCCCGCTAAGAACCCAGTTCTAATCTCCAGTGGGGTGCAATGTTAAACTCTTATTTTGAAGACAAATTCTATGTCACTGTTCACAGCCCAACTTCGAGCTTCACGCCACGTCACATGTTTACGCCTACCTCAGAGGTGGCTTTTGGAAAAGGAGGAATATTACGCCTCGGTTTTAGAAAGACAGGCCGACACATTGCCGTCCTTACCTTGGAGCAAATGTGCCGCCTTTTCTATCTAAAAAGGGCCACAGACAGCTGTAATATTTTTCGTAACTCTCATTAACCAGCAGTTAGCTTAACAAACACAAATGGGCGCTTATCTGAAATATGGCTCATATTTAAGCACGTTGATTAAGTGGACGGCGACTTGTTAGCCCCCACAAGGAAGTTATGTTCATGGATTTATAACTCACAAAGGATCAAGTCGCTCCACTGTCACATATACGTGCATGATGGAGTTCTAGATGAGGCAGCCGCTTCTCTCTCTCTCTCTGTCTCTCTCTCTCTCTCTCTACTCTGTGAGAGACAGAGCGGAGCCGCAGCGGACAGAGAAGCGGCTTTAGGCTCAACACACTAAAGCCTGGTGTATGCTTCTGCGTCGCGGCGACGGCCCTACGCCATCATTGAGCTTTCGAAGTTCTGCGTCGAGGGAACGCGTTGTTCTGCAATTCACCGCCAAGCCGCTAGGGGGGTGTGGCTGTGTCTTTGTTTGGTTTCGGGGGGTTCATATCAGATTCCTTGGTTTTCTTCCGGTCAGACAGTAAACAATGGCAACTGAGATGGAGCGGGTGTTTTTGGAGATGGAGCTCTCGTTTGCCTGGTCCATTTTTTCCGTGCCGCTCCTCCAACTGTATCCGTCTGCAGCCTGCAAGAGAGGGGCGTAACCTGTAGTTACGTCACTGCTACAGGTTACGCCCACTATGCACGCTTCTTAAAGGGATATGAGCCTAAATAGGTACTACTACAGTTTGACCACGGTCCAGCGGCACAAACGTCAATGTCTACGCAATCTTTGCCCTATAATAGATGTATTCTTTCTATTGTTTATTTGTTTTATAGATTTGGGTCAACCTTTTAGGATCGTTTAGGATAGAAATACATACATTTACGTTGCATGTCATTTACCAAACGGGCAAGTAAATAAGTTCCCAGTCTGGGATCAGTAAAGTAATTCTACTTAAGTAACCCCCTCTGAACCCCCTCCATCTTGCTAACGTTACCTTGTTTGGTTCAGTTTCCACAGCAACGGGCTAGCCTCGTTCTGTCTGCCCAATAATATTTAATACTGTGGATAAAATATATAGCTTACTTGCTTAGTTCATCGCCCCGGGTAATAATATAACTATGTGCAGCAATTGTATACGTGTGTTACATTAACTAAATAAAATATAAGGACACTTACAGTCTGGATACGATCCGCCATTTTTCGTTTTTGAGGCATCTCTTGTGTATTTCCTTGTTCTGTTCTTGCTTTTGGCGGGTCTCATTCTACATCTCGCGTGGTTCAACGTGATTTACACAACTACACGTTACGCCCACTACAGGTCACGCCCCTCTCTTGCAGGCTACAGACAGACCCCTCTCGCCGCTCGTACCACAAAAACTTTAAAAATGGCGGTGTTGTTATACTGTTGACCGGAAAAGCAACTGCCGGAAATGACGTTCTGAGCGGACCAATCACAGTCCATGCCGTCCGCGTCTCGACGTAGCTACGTCGTCGCGGCGACGCAAATCAGGCTTAACAACACCATATTACGTAGAAATGCGTACGGTAGATAGCTGAGGCGTTTTGAAACCGCCGTTTTTTCACATCCCTATGCACAACAGGAATGTATTTATTTATTTAAAAAAAACACACAAAAAGGCAAAAAGGGCACTTTTTAAAACGAGGTAAAACGGGCAGGGCCTCAAGCACCCCTTGGGCCTTATGTGTGCACGTACCTGTTCCTGTCAGTGATATGTGAACATTAGCAGATTATTTCTGAGCCACTAATAAAGAGCTTAGTTTGCTCTCTTACCCATTTATATAGAGAGTCTCATGAGTCTCATCTTCTTATATGAACAGGCATCTTCCAGCTGAGTGGAGGTGGAGGCTGAATTTGGAATCTTCCTGTGAAGAAGAATATAGCTTTGAGCAAGAAGTGATGAATAAGTAATTGTCCTGCTGTATTTAGACTGTATGAGTTCTTGAAGGCACCATATTTGGAACGCCAAATCACCCAGGATCACCTAAAGGCAACACGGCATCCCTGTGACGAGGGGGGGGGGGGGGCGTAGGCGTGACATCGGACTGTCTTCTGTTATATCCGGGAGGAGCGAATGTGTCTCAGTCTCGTGTGTAACGTGCAAAGAGGAGAGGCGATGCTATTACTGCGGCTGCCCTCTTCTTCTTCTTCTTCTTCTTCTTCTTCGTCTCCGCCTCCTTCTTCACTTATATTCTCCGTCAGTACACTACCCAGGCCGTACGGTGACTGAAACACCCCATACACACACACCCAGAGGAGGGGATTACGCACAGATCCGAGCCGGTCCCGGACCTCCATCGGCAAACATCAGCAGGTACGAGGCTGTTTCTGTGATTTCTCCATCACCTGTGCTTTATCCCAGCAGCTCCATCCACAGAGGAGGAGCTAGCAGGAGACCGCTGGCCTGTGCTCTCCTCCGTTGCTCCTCTAGGGGAGTGATGAAGTCACCCTTTTAATTCTGGATTATTGGCTTGATCGCCTTTATTCGATCTGACGTAAATCTTTGTGGTAGGATTGGTAAATGGTGTCAAAGTTTCGGAAGTGATGCATGACATAGATTTAAACTGAGTTGTCCAGTAGATTCTGTTGTTTTTAATGTTTTTAATGGCCTTTTATTATTTACCTCTACATACATTGCTGCTGCTGCTGCTGCTGTGTGTGTGTGTGCGTGTTGATGTCTTGCCTATATGTAGTGTGTATTGTCTGTGCGGTGGAATCCCCTGTGTACAACACCAGTCTGCATGCGCTTTTAAGAATGGCACAATAAATTGAGCGCGTCGCCGAAAACTGAGATCTCGTCGTCAAAAGGAAGGAAGAAAATGTCAGATCTTACGTGAATGCAGATTTCTCCTTTCCCACCGTTTGAATTGTGGCTACATCGGATCAGGTTACTACATCTTCATGTGTCACCAGAGAGGTGAAGTACGCTTCCATCCACGCAGCGTGTTCCTGGGAAACGCAATACCGCTGCAATCCGAAGAGACAGAGCAGGAATAATAAAAAGGAGATAGAGGCCATGTTTGAACCATCCTGGACCAGGAATTATGTTTTACTGGCGCATTAGCAGTTTCATGTGATATTTCTCTGCTTCCAGATGTTTCTCGGATGCGTTCAGGAGGAAGGATTTGGTGGGATGTCACAAGGAAATTAGCTCAAAATGGCTTTCACAAAAAGTAGTAGCTGTCTTTTGATACTTTTCTTGACCTTATAGTTTGCTGAGTAATGAGTCATAATTCAAGCTTGTTATGTAATGACAGCATCAGGCTATTGGCCTAAAAACATAGATCCTTAACAGTGAGACTGTTGTGAGAAGGATTTGGGTGATGCTGGTTGCAGATATGTGAGGCCAAAATATGTAACATCTGATGGTGGGCCTGTAGTCAGTGTCATCCACTTCTGCAATAAAGGATAATGGATCTGATCCAGTGTGGTAACCCGAATGATATCTATGATATATGTGACAAATGACAATGTGATGCTGTTAACTTGAATTTTGGGGAAATTACAATTGTTTTTTATCTAAGTCAGAGATTTAGCATCAAAGTTATTACATTATAATGTGCAAGCATGATACTAAAATAACATCTTACTTTAAAGATACAATATGTAAGATTTCTGCATCATTTTGCAGGTTTGTTAAAGACTTTGTTGAGGTGTTTACTTACATTATCTCAGATATATCCAACACCTCTTAAATGGAGATCCTCTGCACTGATCACTGTTGCAGTCAGGTTGATAAACAGGAGTGACGATAAATCCACTTTTTAATCCCAAAAGTTGTATTAATTTGGAAATAAACACACCACTGTTCAATGCATACACTCAGTGGTTTTACATGGTCTGGTATGACTGGTAGCTTATGATGGCTAATATTAGCTGATATTAGCTAACTATAATAGATTGTCGTGTATCTGACCACACAGTGCGTTAGCTGACTTGACTCCTCTGTACAATACTCTTACACTGCTTTCAGCATAAAACTGATGTTGTATATAAAAACAAAAGTTTTTCCATTAACTTTTCTTACCAAATCATGTCATGTGAAGAGGTCTAAAAAACATGCTCAAACATTTTCTTCCTCACCAACATTTCAAAACCTATTTTTGTTTAAACCCACATATGGCCTGCTACCTAGCAGTGGCGGAGCCAGAACGTAGCTAATGGGTGGGCCTGGAAAAATCAGGATGGGCCTGATTATTTTTAAAGCTAATATGAGATGTATGTAAACGATTTATGATAGGCTATAGTAAAATCTGACGGGCCACTGTAAATTAGCCTATGGTACAAATAATATACCTATGAGTGGATATACAGTAGAGACCGCTACTCCACAACTGGACCTCTGTTCTGTTAAATTTCACTGTTAAGATCCAAAGGGGAAAAAGAGGGAGAGAACGAGAGAGATCGAGTTTATGTAGGCTATTTGATGAAGCTTTATTGTTTTGTTGCTATTCAACGAGACGAGAGACATGTTTTTCTCTGTTTACTCTGTTAATAGCACAAATCTTCACACTACTGTACACGGGAGAAAGAGCGCATGCCTGCTCCGGGTTAAGCACCTTGGACAGTTCAGTGCGCACAATCAGCGCACAGGTATTTAAATGTCTGACAAATTGAATACCGTAAATTACCAAATAATAGTCGGGTTTCAATTAACCAATCAATTAAAGAAGACGCGACCACTTACATTGCACGTTTATCTCTTTTGCCTTTTTCACGTATTGTGCTTGCTTTCTGTCAGTCAGTATCACATTGATGATCGCCATGGCTCCGGTGCAGCAGAAAAAATACGTACGACTTGAAATTCAAACTTTCTGTCGTAAATATGCAGAGGAAAACTCTGTCTTCTCTGTCCACCAGAAGAGAGTGAGAGATTGGCGAAAAAAAATCAAACGGAGCTTCAGCGTCTGTCCGAGGAGGACAGCAACAGGGCCAGGCTGCCTGGTGGAGGGAGGAAGAAGGCTAGCGAGGAGCCTGAGATAAACATGCGGGAGTGGGTTTTCAGCAAATGGGCACGCCACGAGAGAGTGTCCCACAAAATGATCAGGGCGATGGTGAAAGAAATGTACGCCACCGTGAGTGACAGCAGAGATGAGGAGTTTGCTGCGAGTGCTGGTTGGATAAATCGTTTCCTCCGCTGCAACAACTTCACTTGCAGAAGACAACTATTGCCCAGAAGGATGCCAGAGAGTTCACAGAGAAGCTGGCAAAGTTTATGACATTTTCATCCCGGATTTTTGTGAGGAGGGAATTAAACGGCTGTTCCAAATTGGCGCCTGGTCCCAAATTGCCACCTGGTCTATTAAGTGATTGAAACAAACGCCCCGGCTATTATTTGATATTTTACGGGATCTACACAACATGCCCCGGCGGGCCAGAATACATTTCTAAAAAAACAAAAAAACAGTCTTCTGAGTCTTCTGGGCTTTGAGTTAAACACATTGATTATGTCGTCATAATCCGAACTGTGATTGATTGACATCGGTCAATCACTTTAAAGATTGAGTTTATTTTTTATTTTTTGTGTATATTAAATTTTAAATGTTCAAGAAAAATAAAACCACAATGAAACTTTTAAAGCAAATTATATATATATAAAAAAATAAATATATAGGCCTCTTTTATTTATTTATTTATTTTTTCATGAATCTCACTGGGTGTGCAATTTGTCAATCTATCATACTTCTGCCCCTGCTACCTAGCCATCTTCTCTGGTTAAAGACATGTAAGGACAGATAACTAGCTGCCCACCATGGAAAGAATTTAATTCCAAAACCACAATTACATCACCCTTATTTTTAGATGTTACGGCTTCAAACAAGAGATTAAGTATGCGTGTGTGGCAGTAAAATGAGGTAACACAGTAAAAGCCCACCTGTCAGGCTCTTACGAAGCCCAAGTGGTCAAACTGAGAGGAGGTGAGCTTCCGATAACAGGAAAGGGAGATTTAAAACAACCCAAAAATAGTTTGAGCTGCTGGTAAAATGTTCTGAAGTAGTTCTGAAGTAGTGAATTGAGCTCTTATTTAAATGCATTTTAAATTTGAAGCAGGTTGCAATATTTTTTTCTTCGGGGAAAGGAGGTTGTCAAGAGTAAAAGACAGCTCCATTACGGATTGTCTTCATCCTAAGATTGTCATGAGTCATTGGATGCAGATGTGAATGAGGATAGAATTCTTGCTGTAAACGGGACACTCTGGAGGCTGTGATGGAGAGGAGGACACTGAAAAAACTGTTATCCATCTTGGATAATCCTCTCCACCCTCTCCAACTCACACTGGTCAGACAGCGGAGCACCTTCTCCAAAAGGCTGCTCCAGCTACGCTGTCATAACAACAGATACAGGAAAAATTTCCTGCCACAAGCCATCACTTTATATAATAACTTTCTCACCTCTGCCTGACAGAGAGAACTCTGATCTCTCTACTGTTTTGTTGTATATATTATTATTGTTTATAGTATATTTTGCACTGTATATATTTTTTGCAGATCCACTGCTGCCGTGACAAAATAATTTCCCAGTCTGGGACCAATAAAGTAATTCTATTCTATTCTATTCTATTCTATTCTGACCTACTGTATACTGGCCTCTTACTAAAGATCTGCTACAATGTGCACCCAATTTCCACCTAGTACCAACCTGTAACATCTATCTGGATAAGGGCATCATGGGGCATAATGCATTTATACCTACTGTGACTCTCATTATCTCAGTTTCGCCTGTATTCTTGATGTCATGTGGTCTTGATCCATCTTTCCAGGCTTCAAGCTATGCACTAGTGGCTGAGCACAGAGTTGTTGAACCAATTAGTGTCCTACTGGTGGCAGCTACTCCCATGATTTGAAAACAACAATGGCAATTCCTCAAGAGGTTAGCACAGCTGCTGCTATAGCATTTGTTAAATCAGAAGTAGAGACTTCTCAACTGGCCACAATAAGAGTTTCATACACTAACTGACTTTGCTGGTGAAAATATTCTAATCAGATAGCAGAGCTTGCAGACTAGTTAACAAACATGACACATCTTGGGTCAAGGGAGACAAAATGGCATACTGTTGAGCCAGCTGCTACAATTTCATAAAGGGTCATGGAGCATGTGCCGTTACATTTGTAACCAACTAAGCAGACGTTACTTTAAGTTTAAGTAATGTTAAGCGCTAGTACTTGGCTAGACCTGTCTGTCAGGTGACGCACCTCTTGCTGCAGGATGAGGCAGATTTAGTTGCCCAGGTCCAGACCTTTGAATCATCCTATCTGCTGAGTTGACAAATTAATCTGGCATCATGACACAAAAAGTGGTTTCTCATCTGAAAAAGCAGACAATCCAATGAGCACAGTGAGGGGACTAACAAAGAGCTAATGGATGTTACTAATATTGCTGTCAAGCTATTATTAGACAAGATAAATGCTGAGTTTACATAGATGGCATCTCTTCTCCTGAGATCATCGTTTGTTTACTTTGCTCCTTTCCACTCTTAAAACCCCAGCTAAACGTATATATATGTTGTCTTTGCTATGAGTGTTGTTTTATACTGTTTTATTTTATAATTTTTTTTAGCTTGGCGAGGGAGGAGGGAGGGGCGGGACAACCGCATAAGTTATGGTGATTGGCTCTCTATGGTAGACTGAGAGTTCGTAAGCCAATCAGAGGCAGTGTTCCGTTTACACACAAACCAAACATGTACACAGCAACCTCGCACACACAAACTAGCTTAGGTAAGCTGCAGCAATGGCGAGTCCGGAGGGAAAGTTGGCGTTTTCAAAGTGGAAGTACAGACTCTACTTTAATCTCTTTTGTCTACGTCAGTTGTAAACTACTCTAATCTAATGAATCATCTCTAAACGGCACACGCTTCTATAAAACTAGTGGCCAAAAACATTTTTGTTGTCACTGTTGATGATGACAGCAGGCCAGGCGTGGCTAACCTTGGCTCCGCTAACAAAGAAGGACATGGAGCTGTCCATGAAGCTAAAGCTGGATTTTTCTGCTCCAGCTTCCCAAAAACTTGACACAGACTGAACTGAATGCAATGTTAGGCAGGTATGTTGTTGAGAACATGCTCCTGTTATCAACAGCTGACTCAGACTCCTTCAGAGCACTCACTGGCAAAAACATAGGGGAGAGCAGGTGTGGTCCGCCATGCAGAAAGACATTTTCTAAATACATGAATGCTGAGTACGCTAAAATGAATGCCGAGCTCAAAAGGGGGAATAATTAAAAGTAACAGAATAGTTACTTTTCCTGGTGACTAGTTACTTTTATAGTGGAGTACTTCTGTTACTAACTCAGTTACTTTTTGGAAGAAGTAACTAGTAACTATAACTTATTACTTAAGTAACGTGCCCAACACTGATCACAAGAGATTGGTTAGGGAACTGGTTAGAGTTGAGGTAATATCAGATTGAAGACAGGGGGCTCCTTGATTTTGTGATGTAGCCAACAGCCCTGGCAAATCTAAACATGTTTTTCAGCTCACTGTTATTGTTGCTCAAGAAATGTGAAGGGTTTAGGTGGAGTTATGATTTTATGCCAAAACATGAGCAGCCAGATAATCCTTACCCCTGTGCCAGGGCTGGGCAATAAATCGCTAAAATCGATAAATTCGAGTTTGTGGTTTAGGACGATTTTAAAAAATCAAAATAGATTTTCTCTTTAACTTGCTCCGCTGCTCCCCATGGGCTCCCATAGTTCATAGTGGGTTTTGCCCTCCTCTCGCATTTACTTTCCACAGAGAAACAAACACATCAACATGGCAGCAAGCCAAGAGTTCGGCACTGTCTCAAAGTTTGTTTAAAGGCTGGCGCAACTAAAGGCAGCAGACCGACCCATTTATTTCAGCAACTCAAACAGACGCATGCATCACAGTGGGACACTTGTTGTTCAATACGAGATGTACAGGACCGTAGCAGCTCACAACTAGCCACTAAAAAGCAGCCAACATTAGCAGAATTATTTCATCATTGTGTCCCATAGGAGAAGAAATGGTCCTGGTGGACAGTTTTTACGGATGTAGTCTTATTGCATATCGCTGAAGATATCGTGCCCTTACACAGTGGAAAAGCCAGAGGTTCATCCACAAGCTGAAAATGTTCGACCCTAGGTTCGTGCTACAAAGCACCAACGGAGCAAGTCTCAAGCCAGAGGAAGTAGGAGACGGGCTCGTCCTCCTGGCCAAAAATGTGTTAAAAAGACAGTAAGCACACACCTCATGTCCTGTACATCTACCAACATGTGATGTTTATTATGCATGAAGATGTTTAAATTAGTTTACATATCTTCAGGAATTCCAAATACCGTTTGTAAACAAAAGGCACCTTTTGCAAAAAAAAGTATTGGATGAAAGTTATGTTCACACTTTATCAATCCCAATGGGGAAACTAATCTATTTTTATAAAAACTTGCAATCTGACTGTTAAATTTATGTTTACAAAAGCAATTTATCAAAAAGGGACACATATTTTTTCAAGTGAGTTTGAAGGTGCACTGTTTAAAATGCCAGGGCAATTTTGTTGACAATAAAAGCATTAAAATAAATACAATGTCAATCAAGTTTTGTATGAAAAAATCGTAAATTCAATTTTTAGGACATATCGCCGTGTGCCTTATTTTCTCGAATTGCATAGCTAAAAATGCTGATTAATTACTTGTTTTTCCCTGCAAATTACAACCTGTGATGCTCTATGAGACAGCTCAAAAGCTGCTATGTGGCATAGTAACAAGCATGATGTAATCATATGGTGTAATGTAGCTCATGCCACTGAGCTTGTAGCTGGTGAAGGACTTCATCACCTGGCCAATTAATTACTGAGGAATTGGTAAACCCTGTCTCTATCCCCAAGAACAGAGACCTTAATGATTGGTCCTACTCAGATTAAACAGGTATACACATTACGTTTGTGTCCCTTGTTGACTATTGCTCAATGATGAGAGGAGACGATAAAGGTGAGAGTCTTAAATATTCTCGTTTTACTTTCATCTCCTCTCCCAGGGACAGGCCCATCTACAAACAGGTTCATGTGAACCGGCCTCCTTTGATATGAAAATAGACCCAATTAGTGCAACAGGTGGATTCTGTCTGAGCGTTTCCTATTCTCATTCTTTCTGCCTCTTTTTCCTCGTTTTCTATGGCCTTACTGCATCCCCAACAAAAGGGCTATTTAGGAGCAGACAGGACTGTAGGACACTTACTCATCACAGCATAGCAGCAGCCAGACTCATGCACACTCATACACATACTCAGATATCGCCACTGTGATCTGCATCCAATCCAAGAGTTCCACTCCATGCATATGAACCCATCCGTGTGGATGGGCTCTTATGCATAATAAATAATAATAATAATAATTACGGCTGTCAAACGATTAATTTTTTTAATCGCAATTAATCGCATTTTGTCCATAGTTAACTCGCGATTAATCGCAAATTAATCGCAGTTTTTTTGGCACATTTTTTTCTGTTCTAAATGTACCTTAATGTATTTTTGTCATGCTCTTGATACTTTTAACAACATAAGAAAGGGTTAGAGTTAGGGTTAGGCAAATATGCTTGCTTTATGAAAATGTTTAATCAACACTTCAAATCATGCAAGAAATTAAAAAGGCTCAAAAAATATCCCCTTACCCTAAATGGGATCAAAACATGGTGATGTCTGCTTTTGACGAGGTGGGCCGGTGCATCTGCCATGTGTTTGGCTTGCAAATGATATATGAGACTCGACGTACTTCAATGGTAACTCATTTCATGTCGACAGTACGTCCAGATAACTTTTGTCCTATAGACCGCACCATCTGGCAGTGTTTTGAAAGTGAATTTGCCGTTCATAAGTCCTCTCTCCATTTCCTTTCACTTTCGCTTTTCAGTCCACTGTGTTTTTCCTGAACCGCCAACCCTGCTTCTTCTTCTGATTCCCTTTCTTATTCTTCTGCCACCCTCTGGATCAAGACTACAGGTGCCACCGACGGCCGTAAATCATACAATGCGCGTTTCTTTTTTTTTTTTAATACCGAGTGTTAATTGTGCGATAAAATAATTAACGGCGTTTAGAGGATGTTGCGTTAACGCGTTATTAACGCGCTAGAGTCTAGAGCTGAAAGGCCTTATTAAAAAGATGGGTTTTTAAGTATCTTTGGACAGTCTCCAGAGAAGTCTGATTCCAGCTGGGAGAATGTTCCAGAGAGTGGGGGCTGTCACACAGAAGGCTCTGTCACCAAGGGTTTGAAGTTTGGTGTGAGGGATGGAGACCTGGGCCCCTATTCACAAAGACTTTTATCTTAACGTTAGGAGTACTCCTAAATCGGACTAAAAGTTTTTATGTGGGAGTTGTTTCTTAAAAGTAATTCACAAAGCCGCTGAGACCTACTTTTAGTTATGAAAACAGTGAACTCCTAAACTAGAAGTAACTCTCTGTTGCTATGGATGACGTCATTTTATAAGGACGCACTTAGAAGCGGTGACAACGGTGATTGGCTGTTGAGTGACAGGGCAGCCCATTGAAAAGTCATTTAGGCTACACAATGCATGAAGTGAAAATAAGGAAGTTGCCTACAAGCCCATGACAAAGCCTATGAAAAGATATTGGATAAAGAAATGTATTTAGGGGGAGAATTAAGTGCACCCCCCACCCCCCGCCAAACAAAAACGCTTCGGACAAAAATGACAAATTAGAAGATAAATAAAAAAACGGCAATAAATAAAAACGGCATTTGCTCGAAAAGCTGCGTCAAACCACCTAAAAGTAGCTCCTAACAGGCGAATTTAGGAGCAACTCCTGAAAATAATGGGCGTGTCAGTCGTAACTTTAGGACTCCCAATTTTTGAAAATAAGAGTTATTCACAAAACATTTTAAGCCTTAAAGTAGCTCCTAAGTCTGGGAGACCTTAGAAGTAGTCCAGAGGACTCCTAACCTGCTAAGACCTGGTCACAGCCGAATGTTTTGAAGACGCTAAATAACAGGGAATTATTAAAACGATGTTGGATCGACCGCAAAGGGATTGAAGTTGTGGTTGAGTTGGTGAGGGACGCAATAACGTCCCCAACCAACTGAAACAATCCAATAACGCCAGAGTTAAAATGTTTGGCAACACTCATTTGTCTACGGGGAAAATGCAGCTCTTCGCACGGGACTAGTATTACCTGGGAACCTCAAGTGATTTAGAAATTATCCCACCACGTCCGTGTTTCGTGCGGTGCATTCGCACAGGATAAGCGAAGCCTGTGTTTTAACTCGAATTTACTGACATTATCCCCCCGGGTCGATCGCACCGCAGCCCTTGCTGGAGCAGCACAACGGTTAGATATGGATATTTTTAGTATAATAACTGGTGAGCCTGTTGAAAGATGGAAAAATGTTCCTTACCGCATGCTGCCATGCATGTAATCCATCATCTTCTGATGAGCCTCCTGAATTTGCACCCAAAATGCTGTCAAAACTTTAATTTATAATTCCCAACACTGTAAAAAAAATTCTGTAGAATTTACGGTAAAATACTGGCAGCTGTGGTTGCCAGAACTTTACCGTAGAAAGTACGGTCACAATGTAACTGTAAATTTCACAGTAGAGAACTGTTATTTGTTTACGGTAATTTGCTGTAAAAATAACAGTTATCATATAAACCTGTTTACAGTAAATTCTTTTAAAAATAACATATATACTGTAAACCTAATTACAGTCCATCAGTGAAAAAACACGGTAAAACTGTAAGATATATTACGGTATTTTATTGCAAAGTTCAACTACGGTAAAATACTGGCAGCTGTGGTTGCCAGAATTTCACCGTAAAAAATATGGTACAACACACATGGAATTACAGTTTGTTGGCGTAGATTTTACAGTCAGCAAATGCAAATGGTAAATTATAAAGGAAATAACCAATTAAGCCCATTGTAAACCAAAGTACAGACTATAATTGATAAACTTTAAGAACATCTCTTTGCATATACACATTCTCTTTGAAAAACAGAACTTGTCTAGTATACTCACAAGGCAGTGTTGACATCTTCAAAAGACAGTGTGTGTCCATACATATGAAGGATAGTCCATGGTAGAAGAAATAAACGTCATGAAAAAAGGAGCCACTTGCCCTGTGTTGATCAACACTAATGAGTCACTGAGTCCAGACTTGGCTGAAGAGGGCTCTTAACATGGAGATGGTGTTCAAGAAACTGGAACTTAAAGCATTCAGCAGTCACCAGTTCTGCTTGAAGACTCATGTGTTGTCCATCTGGTGTCCACTGTAGACTGGCATGATCCTCTCTGCAGCCAGAAAAAAGAAACAAAGCAAAGGTTAGATTGATGCAGTGCCTGAGCATGATGCCTACAGAGATAAATTCAGCCTTCTGCTGTTAAACTGAGCTCCAATGAGCTATACATAGAATGAAACCAGTACTCTGGAATATAGTTTTGCAGGTCATCAGGAGTATGTCATTTATTTTATTGTATTAGTGTGAAAAGTAGAAACAGTCACTTTTCAGGACTAAGTGATCATCACTATTTGTTTCACCCTTGTCGAATTGCAGCCTAAATCCTGAATCCTGTCCATAATACTGATTTTTTTTTCTTTCTACTGTATGTTTGTATGAAGCTGTTGGCACCGTTCACTTGAGGGAGATCGATTGAGTGTAGTTTGAGTGCTTGCATCTACTCATTTGCTACACTGACATAAACCATAGCTTACCTCTAATTAGCCTTGACAAGACTGGTGTTTGAGTCATTGGGTCCAGACTTGACTGAAGACAGGTGGGACAGAGTCTTATACAGACATGTTACAATGTTAAGGAAACTGGAACTTTGGGCAGGTGTTGTCATCATTCCTGCTTGAAAATTCACCAGCAGTCTTCAATCAGGTGTTTACTGTGGACTGGCATGAATCTCACTGCAACCAGACAAAGAAAGACAACAAAGAAAACATTGTTAATGATAATAATGATAATTATTATTATATAGCACTTACACTGTTGCAAAGTGCTTCCCGCAACAACAACAACAAAAAACAAAACATTAATAAAAGAAGTTGGAACAGAAAAAAAATTAAATGGTGAATGAAGAGTAGGTTTAAAAAATCTCATAAAAAGGCCATCCTATAAATATGATTTCAGGAGGCGCTTAAAACAGTTAACAGATTTAGCAGATCTAATAGATTGAGAGAGACTGAGGGAGAAACTGTGGAGAGTGACTACAGCTGAAAACACACAATCCTTTGGATTTGACATCGAATCAGTGATTTTGATTTTTTTAAGGATAGTTCCGAGGATTTACCCGTAAGGAACTCCAGATAACAGGGTAGTAGACATATATGGGGGACATAATTATTGATGTGGCCATGTAAGTATTTGACAGGTATGAAGAAACAAAAACATTTAATGGCAGCACCAGTTCAGAAGCTAATCTATTTAAATGTACTCACTGAAGATGAGTGCTGATAACGATGACGACGAATCAGAATACTGGCCATACCGCATTCCTGCAAAGTTGATTGCCTTACATTATCCAGCTGCACCGTGCTGTGGAGAAGGTGAAATTATTTGTTAAAAAATTGTATGGCTAAGGTGTTAAAGGGATCATTCTCACTTGTTATGTTATCTTTGAATTCGCCTAGATCAAGTGTCAATAAATGTTTCCTTCGTAATACATCCAAGTCTCCTTGTATCATCTTTTATTAAGAGTAAACCAGTTTCTCCATTATCAAAGTCTTAACCGACTTGCTACAGAAGTTACAGCTAAACATTTTTCTAGCATTAGCAACGTTAGCTGTAGCTAACGTTAGCGACTTCTCAGAGCCCTTAAGTGACTCTTTTATTCGGCAAAAAGCAGATAGTGACATGTCCAGCAACTTTTAAGATATAGCTACCTGAACTCCTCTGCTTGAAAGTCAACGAATAAGAGCTAACGTGGCTCTGCGGCTAGCTAACGTTAATCAGACAGTCTCAATGAGCTGTGAATGTGCTTACCTGAAGAAGAGACTCTGCTCCTGTGGGCGCGAAGAAATGTGACCTGAAATTTCAAGCTTCCGTTAACTCGGGGTCCTCTCTCTCTCTCTCTCTCTCTCTCTTCTCTGTCTGTCTGTCTGTCTGTCTGTCTTGTCTGTCTGTATCTATCTATCTATCTATCTATCTAGCTGTGTGTCTGTGTGTCTGTCTCTCTGTCACAACAACAAACACTGTTCCTGTGGGCGCGAAGCAATGGCGGTGAACTGAAATTCAAAATTTCTAGCTTCCGTTAACTCGGGGTCCTCTCTCTCTCTCTCTCTCTTCGCTGTCTGTCTTGTCTGTATCTATCTATCTATCTATCTATCTATCTCTCTGTCACAACAACAAACACTGCTCCTGTGGGCGCGAAGAAATGGCGGTGACCTGAAATTTCAAGCTTCCGTTAACTCGCGGTCCTCTCTCTCTCTCTCTCTCTCTCTCTCTCTCTCTCTCTCTCTCTCTCTCTCTCTCTTCTCTGTCTGTCTGTCTTGTCTGTATCTATCTATCTATCTATCTATCTGTGTGTCTGTGTGTCTGTCTCTCTGTCACAACAACAAACACTGCTCCTGTGGGCGCGAAGCAATGGCGGTGAACTGAAATTCAAAATTTCTAGCTTCCGTTAACTCAGCGGTCATCTCTCTCTCTCTCTCTTTCTCTCTCTCTGTCTCTCTCTCTGTCGTTCTCTGTGTCTCTCTCCTCAATTCAATAAAGCTTTATTGACACGAACAACTACAAACACAACAATGTTTTCATTGTCATGTTTTACATATAATAAAAAAAGGACATGTACAAGAATAAAATAAAAATAGAAATTGTGTTTTCACTATACAAAAGAAAGATATAAAATAAAATATACTATTATTGTATGGAAGCCCATTTCCGCCACTTGACAAAAATTATGAGATACTTTGACTTAGTATCTCATAATTATGACTTAGCTATCTCATAATTTTGACTTAGTATCTCATAATTTTTTTTCATCAAGTGGCGGAAATGGACTTCCATATTATTCAAAAAGGATGTGTTAACAATGTTGCAATAAAACTCTATATGATAAACTCTAACGATTGTTGTAGGCCTATGTTTTCCTGTGGAACAATAAAGTTAATCTTATCTTAATTCACTGTGTTTTGACAATAATACAACATTTATAGTTTTCTATTGCATTAAGTGCTTTGTGTCGGCCCGAACAATGCCCCTTAACTGTGACATAATAAGCACATACCACGGCCTGTCATGATGTATTGCTTAAATATACCATACTTTTTAACATTCTACTTTCTATACAAATGATGGTATGATTTAATGGTTGTGTACCGTAAATTTAAACGTAAACATCAGCAAAATCTGTAATTCAGACAGAATGATACCGTCAATTTTAGGGTAATTACATGCTTGTGACATTACAGTATTTTACCGTGAATTTAGCAAACTTTTTATAACATTCACAGTAAATTCCATATTTTCTACTTAGTAAGGCCGTAAAATTTAAGTTATTTACCGTTTCTTGATTTACGGTAATTCTTTGTGTAAATACATTTCTTTAATGTATTTACTACAGTGATATACAATTTTTTATTTTACGGTATTTTGCTGTTGCTATTGACAGTTTTTTACCGTAATTTCTACAGACATTTTTTACAGTGAATGCAGCCTCCATAATTCCTCCGCAATTATTACAAATTACTGGAGGTCCCCACGTTATACTAGTCCCGTTCGAATAGGGATTTTGTCAATCGGAAAAAGTTGCATTCCATCAATACACAAATTGTCTTTGACACACGTTACAATATACTGGACATTGTTGCGAAATGGCCCGGATCAACACACGATTCCCGAATTTTAATGGAGAGTGGTTTGACGCAGCTTTTCGAGCAAATGCCGCTTTTATTGGCAATTCATTCATAAATACATTTCTTTATCCAATATCTTTTCATAGGCTTTGTCATGGGCTTGTAGGCAACTTCCTTATTTTCACTTCATGCATTGCGTAGCCAAAATGACTTTTCAATGGGCTTCCCTGTCACTCAACAACCAATCACCGTTGTCACCGCTTCTAAGTGCGTCCTTATAAAATGATGTCATCCATAGCAACAGAGAGTTACTTCTATTTTAGGAGTTCACTGTTTTCATAACTAAAAGTAGGTCTCAGCGGCTTTGTGAATTACTTTTAAGAAAAGACTCCATAAAAACTTTTAGCCCGATTTAGGAGTACTCCTAATGTTAAGATAAAAGTCTTTGTGAATACGGGCCCTGGTCTGTGCCTGATGAGCGCAGCGAGGGAATGGAGAGATAGATGGGGATATAGAGCAGCCGTCCAAGTCCAGGAGAAGATCTCCAACCTTCTGGGGCAGCGCCTTGGATATGGAGTTAGAATCATGCCAAAACCTCACACACGCACACAAAACGTGTTTTACTCACGCCCAATTATTCACAAAATTAATGCATTTTGTTTTCCAAATAAGAAATGTACCTATCAAACAAATACAACATGCTTCAGAAAGAAATAAAGCATGTTTTACACATACAAAGAAACATATTTCTTCAAGTACAAAATAATATCCTTAAAGTACAAACTAAAATCTTTCAAGTACAAAAAAATATCATTCAATTACAAACTAAAATCCTAAAAGTACAAAAAAATATCCTTCAAGTACAAAAAACAATTCTACAAATACGAAAAAAAAACTGATACGTGACTTTTGGCACACTCTTACCACTGTCAGTTGACTTTTGGCACTACTTTTCCGCCTTGCTGATCCACACACAAATGTCTTCCGATCCAACACACAAATGTCTATCAGATCCACACACAAATGCCAGTAAACTTTCTAACAAATGTCCTGTAATTCGCACTCCACAACAGCAGGTAGCGCTGTTGAGACAATTTAAGGCTGGCAGGACGATTTTTATTTTTTATTTTTCTATTTTATTCAAGGCAGGATTCACCATAGACATACGTTGACGGCACCATCATATTGGAAGAGGCAGCTCCGCCCCGTGAACTGATACAAGTCAATGGAGTGAACTTTATAAGCTCCTTCTACAAAGTGCTTTAAGTCAATGCCTCTTATTTACACATTCACAGGCGTATGGATATAGATACAGATACAGGAAACAAAAACAACGTCTGGAACGTTCTCTGATGATTATGAATGTTGTGACTGGAGGGGTACCGATTGCGGACGGTGAGCGCTGATGGCGCAAAGACTCATGGGAGTGAATTCTCAAGTGCTCTTGAGACTGTTGTTGTTCGGAAATGTTTCGTTTAGTTGGTTTCCGTACATCTTCTGCGTGTTGTTGTTGTGTCCTGTTGTGTTCTGAGGATGTGTAATATTGTATTGGCATTGACATAGATTTTGCAGTGTGCCACCATGGCCGAGTATGATAGGGCGGGTGGTTACGTTCATCAAAGGTTTTAGTATATAAGATGAAACTGAACCTGTGGCCCTGAGTCTTTTCCACGTCAATGGCATGGGATATGTGTTGAAGTTAAAGATCTGTCTCATGAGACTTTTTCCTATCAAACTCGCCGCATAAACGTTAAGTACTCCATATACGTTCAGTATACAGGTCGGCACCAAACCACAGGATCTATTATTATAATGCTTTTACGAATGTTTACAGCTGCCAATGTATGTCACGGCGTTACTGTGATGATACATGACAGCTCACAGGGCGGAGCTGCCTTCTCCAATATGATGGTGACATCGCTGTAGGGTCCAGCGCTCAATGAGGCGTCTATGTGTATATGTCTATGGTAAATCCTGTTGCTGCCTTGAATAAAATAGAAAAATTAAAAATTAAAATTTGGGTGGAAAGAAATCGTCCTGCCAGCCTTAAATTGTGTCAACAGCGCCACCTGCTGTTGTGGAGTGCGAATTACAGGACATTTGTTAGAAAGTTTACTGGCATTTGTGTGTGGATCTGAAGACATTTGTGTGTGGATCAGCATCACAGAAAAGTAGTGCCAAAAGTCACGTGACAGATTTTTTCATACTTTCGTACTGTTTTTTGTACTTGAAGGATTTTAGAAGCATGATGTGTTTGTTTGATAGGTACATTTCTTATTTGCAAAACAAAATGCATTAGTTTGTGAATGATGTTTTGTATTTGCAAACCACAGTGAGTTTGTTTGTGAATCGTTGGGCGTGAGTAAAAGACATTGTGTGTGTGTGTGAGGTTTTGGCATGATTCTAACTCCATACTTGGATGCCACAACCATGAGCTCTGTTTTTTTTAGTGTTTAGTTTAAGTAGATTTGATGTCATCCAGAGTTGATTATCGTGCAGGCAGTTGATGACTGTCGGGGCTGGGTGGATGGTTTGGTGCAGAGATATAGTGAAGTGTCATCAGCATCGGAGTAAAAGTTGAGATCATGTTTGCGTATTATCTGACCAAGGGGGAGCATGTAGATGGTAAAGAGGAGGGGTTCAAGCACAGAGCCTTGAAGCACGCCTTGGTTGACTGCAGCTGGGGTGGAACTGGAGTCTCCAATGGTGACAAACTCTTTTCTGTTTGTTAATTACGACTGGAACCAGGAGAGTGCTGTACCAAGTGAGGCCAAGGTAATCAGATAGGCGTGTGAAGGAGGATGGTGTGGGAGATTCTGTTAAAGGCTCCAGAGAGGTCCAGGAGGATCGGAATACTAATGTGGTCAGAATCGGCAGTGATGAGGAGGTTGTTGGTGATCTTGATTAGGCGTTTCTGTGCTATGTGACGTGTCCTGAAACCAGACTGAAGGGGTTCATAGAGCTTATGGTTGGACATGCTGATGAAGTTGGGCGGCATGGAGTTGGCATATGCATGGAGTGGAATTCTTGGATTACATAGATTACGCACAAAGAATATGACTAAAGTTGTGCGGTAGCACAAGATGCAAAAGTGTGTCAGAATAGTTGAGATCCATTTACTCCTGTCTAATATAAATACCAGTATGTACACACACACAGAGACAGTGTCAGGAAAGTTGTGATTCATACACTCCTGCCAGACATAAATACAAAAAAGGGACATTATGCTTAGTCCTGAAATGATTCTGAAATATATAAAAACTTTGCCTGCTGCATTGTGTTTGCCATAAATTCATTGGAAAGTGTTAAACCATTACATTAAAGGTGTGTTGAAATAGGAAGTGAAGAGGAAATGGCGACACGGTGTGTCTGTGAGCAAGAGGAAGTGCTACACTCAAGGCTCTGTCTGCCATTCTGTCTCTGATGATCATTTTTGATTAAGTATTAACTTTGCAAAGTTAAAGCAGGTGTAAGGTGAAACCATGATGTATTGAAGTTTAGAGATCTTATGAAAATCAGTAAAGAAACGTTGTTGAGCTGAGGTCATGAGAAGGTTTTAAAGAACTGATTAGGTCAACATGAGGCCAAAAGGAAGTGTCAAAATCTGATCACGCTTTGGGCATGGGCACAGACCGTCACCAAGGCGTGTCAGATCATCATGAAATTGTTGGCCGTCATCAAGGGACTATTAGTCATTGAATGGAGAGATGGTGGGAAAATGTCCTAATAAGGACCTAATAAAACCGTGCCACTGTCCGAAGCAAGATAGGAGCATTATGAAATCTTAATCAAGAGGTTATCAGCCAGTGAATGGACAGCTGCTGAAAAAATGTCCTAATATGGACACAAAACCAAGCCAGTGTCCAAAGCAAGAGTGTATATAACCTGAGGAGCACGGACTAAAGTTTGTTCTTCCACTCGCTCAAGCCTTGAAAAAACACCTGAGACGGAGAATGTGAGCAGCCTTAACATCGCAGAAAGGACTTCAAGAAATCTTCAGCAGAAACAGACCAAGGAATAAAGAGCACAATTACAGTATTCTGATTTATCAATAAGGATTTTTGATAATGATTGATAGTAATTTAAACAAGTATTGCACTGTATGCTTTGCCCTTGCTAAAATCTATGCAATAAAACCTACATAATATAGTTAAAGTTAAAGTTGTGGACATTGATTTTATGTCTCTTTGATTGGAAGTAAAAGTCAGGTGTTAAGTGTGCATAATATCTTAAAGTAGGGCTGGGCGATATGGCCTAAAAATTTAATCTCCGATTTTTTCACACCAAACTCGATTTACGATTTTAAGCGATTTTTTTTATCCTTCTCAGAACAAATTTCAAATTACAAAGAAATTATTAAAAGCATTGCATTTATCTTAATGCTATGATTCTAAACAAATTTGCCATGCTGCTGTAAAGAGTGCAGCTTCAAACTCACTTGAAAAAATGAATAAAAGTGCATTCTTTTGAAAAGAATGTGTCCCTTTTTGATAAAATGCTTTTGTAAACATAAATTTAACATGTCACATTGCTATTATAAAAACAGATCAGTTTCCATATTGGTATTGATAAAGTTATAGTGATAACTTTTCTTAAATACTTTATTTTGCAAAAGGTGCCTTTTGTTTCCAAATAGTATTTTATATCCCTGAAGATATGTAAACTAAATTAAACATCTGCATGCACTGCATAGTAAACATGACATGTTGGTAGATGTACAGGACATGAGGTGTGCTTGCTGTCTTTATAACACATTTTTGGTCAGGAACACGAGCCTGTCTGCTTCCTCTGGCTCAAAGCATCATGCTCCGTTGAGGTTCACATTTCTCCTTCTTGCAAACAAAAATGTCGCTCGCATTCAAATGTGCCCTCTGCGCGCTCAGGTCTAAGTGCACGCGCTCAGAACACACACCTGCTCACAGGTTAAGTTCTGCTCTCGGATCTCTCCTCTGCTCACGGATTTTTCTTGTGTATCAACACTGTCAACCAATAGAAGGCGGGCTACTGTTGACCAATCAGATTATACCCGCTTCTTTGCGGATGCGTTCGCTGTACTTCAAGGAGCGTCGCATACGGACGGGCACTGTTCTACCGGGTTTATCTACTTCCGTCCTCCAGGCTGTTAAATGTGGTGGTTCCCTTTATTTTATGATGACTTTTGGAATAAAATATCAGTTAATCAATACACGAGCGCCCGTGCTTTTCATTACAGTAGCTACATCAACATAAAGTAGAACAATAGCGACTCTACTTTCGCCATATTAGCCAATAGCCAGCTACCCAGGCAGCGGGATATGTTATATAGTATAAATACTAAAAGGTTAGTATGTTTGAGACGATAGTACAGCAGTTAAGAACATGATGCTTTTTGCATCATGGGACGCTGGTTCGCATCCCGGCCCGGCGTACAGAGTTGGGTGTAAATGTACCGTATATTACCAAATAATAGCCGTGGGTCAATTAAACGCAGGGTCCCCTTTAAACGCCGATGCAGGTGTATATTTTGATAAATAACCGCTGGTTCCAAATAAATGCTGGGTCTAATTCATTTATTCTTTTTTAATCAAGGAAGAAGACGTGACCACTGACACTGCACGTTTTTCTTCTTCGCCTTTTTCACGCGTTGTGCTGCTTTCTGTCAGTCAGTATCACACTGATGATCGCCATGGCTCCGGTGCAGCAACAAAATAAAAAGTATGACTTGAAATTCAAACTTTCTGTCGTAAAATATGCAGAGGAAAACTCAGGAAAACCTTGAGTGACAGACAGCAGAGATGAGGAGTTTGCAGCGAGTGCTAGTTGGATGAATCGTTTCCTCCGCCGCAACTTGCAGGAGGATGCCAGAGAATTCACCGAGAAGCTGGCGAAGTTTGTGACATTTTCATTCCGGATTTTGAGAGGAAGGAATTAAACGCCTGTCCCAAATAAACGCTTGGTCTGTTAAGTGATTGAAACAAATAAATGCCGCGGCTATTATTTGGTATTTTACGGTATGATAGCTCGCTCGGCCGGGGAGAGAGACATGGATCACAGTGCTCAGCTGCAGACACATCAGAGAGGTGACGAGACGCGACTCTTTCATGACTGACAGGCATCAAGGCCACTCAGCGTTACCTTACTGACCCGCCCCCAGATATTTCATTCACAAAAACAGGGCCTGTGGCAATTCTGGAAAGCTGTTTTTTTTTTTCTTCTTTTTTTCTTCTTCTTCCTTCATGGGCCCCCTGACAAACACTTAACAAGAGATGGTGGGTAAACATACGTGTTTAAAAAGGTGTAATGAAAAATACACTATGATGATAGAGTATTTTTCATTCATTACACGAGCGAGGGTGCCGGCCGGGCCGGGATGCGAACCAGCGTCCCATGATGCAAAAAGTAATATGAACAGGAGTGCTTAACCGCTGTACTATCATCAAAATCTGGCTATTGGCTAATATGGTGAAAGTAGAGCCGCTATTGTTCTACTTTATGTTGATGTATGTAGCTATTGTAATGAAAAGCACGGGCGCTCGTGTATTGATTAACTGATATTTTATTCCAAAAGTCGTCATAAAATAAAGGGAACCACCACATTTAACAGCCTGGAAGATGGAAGTAGATAAACCCGGTAGAACAGTGCCCGTCCGTATGCGACGCTCCTTTAAGTACAGCGAACGCATCCGCAAAGAAGCGGGTATAATCTGATTGGTCAACAGTAGCCGGATTTCTATTGGTTGACAGTGTTGATACACAAGAAAAATCCGTGAGCAGAGGAGAGATCCGAGAGCAGAACTTGACCTGTGAGCAGGTGTGTGTTCTGAGCGCGTGCACTTAGATCTGAGCATGCAGAGGGCACATTTGAATGCGAGCAACATTTTTGTTTGCAAGAAGGAGAAATGTGAACACAGGCATGTCATTTTATACTTTAAGCAGACATTTTGAAAGAAAGCAGAAGAAATTTAAATGCAAGCACAAAATGTGAGCATGAGGAGAAAAAATCTGAGCACGCGAAGGAGCTGTGTCACTGAAAAGGAATGAAATCATGCTCTCAAACTGAAAATCTATGCTCTTGATTAATGACTTGATTTAACTTCCATATATAGCGGGTATTTGTGGACTGCCGCGGTCTTCTCGTAGTGAACAAGTGTCCCACTGTGATACATGCATCTGTTTGAGAGGCTGAAATAAATGTCGGTTCGCTATCTTTAGTCGTAACAGCCTTTGAACAAACTTTGCAACGGACCGTGGTTTGTTCAAGGTCCGACGCTACAAAAGCAAGCTACTAACGAGACAGTGCCGTGTTAGGAACGAGCTCGCTGCATGTTGTTGTGTCCGTTTCTCAGTGGAAAGTCAATGCGAGGGGGGGGGGGGGGGGGGGGGGGCGGAGCCACTATGAACTACGGGAGCCCATGAGAAGCGGCGGCGGAGCAAGTTAAATAAAAACTCGATTTTCATTTTTTTAAATCGTCCTATACCAAAAACTCGAATTAATCGATTTTGCCGATTTATCGCCCAGCCCTATCTTAAAGGTTCTTAAAAGTTACTCTAGCCTACCAAATTGAAAGTGTCCCTTAGGGTTTACCAAAAGCCCTTAAAATCCAACCTAGCACCATACCAAGTGTACTGATAATTTAAAGGGGGGTTACCATAACGGGCGTGGCTGGTGGCTGTATCTGACTCAAGGGCTATTCATGTCAGGTGCCAAACCAGAGGAAGCAGGGTAGACGTTCGGATTCTAGCAGTTAGAAGCTAGGCAAGTCTCCTCACCACCAGCTTAAGCAATCCCCATTTAAATTGCCAGTTTTTAAGCAACCTCTTGCAGGTTTAGGTTAGGGATCTAACCCTTTAAACGGAGAGCTGGTCGAGTACCTCCTGGACAGGGGTAAAACTGGGGATCTAACAAGTGGCATGACTCAAGGTTGATATGATGCAGTTTGATTTGTAATATAATTTAATGCCCTCATAGTAACCGTTTGGGATTTTATGTCGCACTGATGTTTGACATCCATTTTACACAAAAACACACAGGAGTGACTTGTTTCTGCACGGATGCCCTTAGCAAAAAGTAGTATACTTGAAGTTCATTTTATTAAGTATGCTAGAGTTTAAGTATAACTATAGCAAGTATACTATGGGCCATGTACTTGTAGCGTACTAGAAAGTATACTAATTTAATACTTCTTTGGACTAAATTGGAACATTTTAAGTTTATAAAAGTATTCTTTAAATATACTTTTATACGGTCATTTTAAGTTTACAGAAGTACACTTTCAAGCATAAAACAAGTACACTCATCTATATACTAGTGTACTAAGTATATACTTCTAGTCCACATTTTAGTTTATTAACGTGTAAGTTTATAACATATACCTTAATGCAAATGTGTGTAGTGAAAAACATTTTTATTCTGTTATCTTAAATGTAAGCACAAGTCAATGACTTGACCTTAATCTGCACTTAGATCAAGATATAGTAAGTTAGAACTTGTGATTTGGCAAGTTCTAACCATTTATCATCACATGTACAAACTGCTTAACAGATAGGAAGTCTCTCCCAGAAAACACCCCTTCACTCACGGTGCCAACATTTTTATCATCTTTGTTTACTCAAAACAATTTAACCACAGAACAAGGATGAGAATTAACCTGCAACCGTCTTACACATCATCTTATTCACAACCACATTCACAAACCATAATTACACCAACAACAACAGAATACCCAAGAGTCTTGGCACCACAGTCCACAAGGGGCGTTACAGTATACTAAAGTACAAGTATAAGCTTTAGTATTAAAGTATAAGTGTAAGTCTAAGTATTAAGGTACTTAGTCTTAGACTATTCTTTATACTTTTCAGTATGAGCCAAGTACACTTCACTATACTTTTCTTAAGTATATAAAATATGGTATATAAAAAGTACACTTCAAGTATACTGCCTCAGTTTTAGTATTAAATAAGCATACTTGTTGTACACTTGAATAAACTACTTTTTGCTAAGGGTGTGCATATATCCTGAATGGAAACATGACAAACTGTCACGGTTCATCATGGTCCAGGACAGAAAAGCTCTACAGCAGGTGATTAAAACCAACCAGAACATCACTTAAACCATCAACAGAGCATCAGTGACATCAGTGAAGTGAGATGTCTGCACAGAGCCTAAAGACACTAAGAGATAACTGTCAAGACTTTTGTTACTTAAATTATTTTAGTATTATTTGTGGGTCTAAATAATTTTTTTCCGGGTGTTCTGTACCCGTTCATTTTATTTTGAAAAGCTGTTTGTACGTCCGTGCTACTGCCGGTTTTGTTTGATCATGGCAGTAGCTTATATCCAGACCTTAGATGAGCACACAGCCCATTGGTAAGCTAACTAAGCAGCTAACTGGAAAACAGCCTGCAAATGATGTCTAGATTATAAATACTTGTGTTGTGTTGATGTTTACCACACTGTCAGGCAGTCATCCTCTAATATGAGTGTTACCTAGCACACTCGGTTTGCATTCTAGCTCCCTTAAGCTAGCATTCTTTGCTATTAATGTTAGCCGAGACACAATAGTATTTAATTATTTGGTCTGCTGTGTTTTATGGAATTAAACATTACTATTTATGAAAATATATTTTGATTGCTTATATGTTTAATGGGAATCTAAGTTTTGCTTATTGAAAATAATGAAAGTAGCGATTTAGAAGTTACAGTTTCATTGATATTATTACATGTAACCTTTTGTATCTGGTTTAATTGTTTCAGGTTTCCCAGAGGAAACGAAAGTTGGAGAAGAGATCTTAGTAGTGTCTCATTCATTTCTCCTAGACAGCTATGAGATCTATGTGAGACCAAAGTGAGGCTGTGGCTGATTTCTCCTGATTCTTAGTTGTTTCTCCTGAGAAACAGGTGCACAAAATCTCAACTTGGGCTCCCTGTAAGTTTAAAAGGAGATCTCATGAAGCTCTCAATGAAGTCTCAGAATGTCTCAACTCTTGTGTCTCTGTTTGATCTCAGGCAGAGACATCAGAGAGGTCTCTTTATGAAATCGATCTACTCTCATCCCAGTTTCCTCAACTCATGTATGTCAGGTTGATCAAACAGGTGCACAAAATCCCAACTTGGGCTCCCTGTAAGTTTCAAAGGAGATCTCATCAAGCTCTCGATGAAGTTTCAGGATGTCTCAACTCTTGTGTCTCTTTCTGATTTCAAGCAGAGACATTAGAGAGGTCTCTTTATGAGATCTATCTACTCTCATCCCAGTCTCCTCAACTCATGTATCTCAGGTTGATCAAGCAGGTGCACAAAATCTCAACTTGGGCTCCCTATAAGTTTCAAAGGAGATCTCATCAAGCTCTCAATGAAGTTTCAGGATGTCTCAACTCTTGTGTCTCTTTTTGATCTCAAGCAGAGAAATTAGAGAGGTCAGTTTATGAGATCTATCAACTCTCATCCCAGTCTCCTCAACTCATGCATCTCAGGTTGATCAAACAAGTGCACAAAATTTCAACTTGGGCTCCCTGTAAGTTTCAAAGGTGATCTCATCAAGCTCCCAATGAAGTCTCAGATTGACTCAACTCTTGTGTCTCTTTTTGATCTCAAGCAGAGACATCAGAGAGGTCTCTTTATGAAATCAATCTACTCTCATCCCAGTCTGCTCAATTCATGTATCTCAGGTTGACCTCACCTCAGAGCAAATAAAGAGCTCTCTGCAAGTGCTCACTGAAGTTTCATCCAGACTTAAAATGTTAGCCATTTTCCCAACATTCATACCAGTGGATCCCCACTCGATGGGTGCATTATTCAGGTCTGCAATAGCCTATTTTTGTATCATTGCAACTTTGTTTCATAGACCACAAAACAAACCCTTTAAATGTCATGTATTAGGTCTATTTTATACTGTCAAATCAAACTATTGGTGGCTGGAGCACAATAAAGATACTATCTCAACACAGTATAATATCAACATAAAACCCTTGTATATTTTCATCTCCTGATGACTTTTACTTTTGTTTCTGACACTCATCACCATAGACATACATACATACATAGATGCCTCATTGAGCGGGTTGGCCGGCTGCTGCAATATGTCGACTTTGCCGCCATATTGGAGGCGGCAGCTCAGCCCTGTGAACTATGACAAGTCAATGGATTGAACTTTATAAAGCCACCTTCTACAGAGTGCTATTAGTTAATGTAACTCATTTACACATTCACACACATACTAATATATTCAGGAAACACATAGGAGCCAAAATGGATTTTTATAATGTTTTTCAGTGTTTACAGCTGCCAATGTATATAACACTGTTACTGTGATGATATATGACAGTTGAATATTTAATCTGTGTATAATAACCAGATCTTGACATGTAAATGTGACGTCTGTGGGAATAAAAAGCACCAATGTCGTTTTTATAAATACAGTGTTTTTTGATAATCTAAGTACTAATAATAACAATCATGGACACAAAAAATTAACAAAGCCTGCAAATCAAGATAAGAAACTGAAATTGGCAGTGAGCCTGTTGTCTCTTCTTTTAGCAGTGAAGAGATATACTCTATGACAGAACATTATACAATATTATATTGCATAACATAACATTTCATGGTAAAAAAAAAAAAAACTAAAGTTGCAGTAGGCTATTTTTATAAATATGCAGCATATATAGTTTTTATTATTATTATTATTATTATTATTATTTGTTTTTTTCTTTATTATTTGGGGATTTTTTAAATGAATTTTCTGCATATTCTTGACTTTGAATGAGAGCAGCTGTAACGCAAGCAATTTCCTGTCGGGGATCAATAAAGTATTTCTGATTCTGAATCATATATTATTCAGTCAGTTGTACTTTATATATATCTTTAAAGTTAACCAAGTTGTCAGTATGGTTGACAGATGTCACATTTACATGTCAAGATGTGGTTATTATAGACACAGAAGTAAATATTCGACTGTCGTGTATCATCACAGTAACAGCGTTACATACATTGGCAGCTGTAAACACTATTCCTCAATGTATATAGTTGCTCATCACAACAGACATGGCAACAACATGTGACCTGTGAACCCTGGATGATGTGCACACTATCCCATTGGACAGCAGCGTTGTCCATCACACACTCTGCATTGTGATTGTTTGGTTGATTTTGAAGACTCGCTGAACAGAAAGACAGCTGGGAGCGAAAACAAAACACTCATATGGACCTGGAAAAATAAGGTAAGCTACATTATTAATGTCATTTGAGTGAATTGGACATTTAGAGGGCAAGTGTTCATGCTGGTTATGAACACTTAATAACTGTGTCTGCATATCATAACGTTAGCGCGATAGCTAACGTTAGCATCAAACCACCTTATGACTATGAACTTGTTAGCATTAGCAACATTAGCTATAGTAGTCGTATGTGTAGCTATAACATTAGCTTTAAAACAGAGCCCTCTGCACACCATCTAAACTAATCCATGTTACTTATTTCAGCTGAGGTCGCTGAATTTCTCAGCTGAAATAAGTAACATGGATTAGTTTATATGGTGTGCAGAGGGCTCTGTTTTAAAGCTAATGTTATAGCTACACATTAGCCTCTTAAAATGAGCAGAGGACACCAGAGGCCTGTACTGCGAAGGGGGCTCAACATAGCCAGGCTTTTGTGCTCATGATGCAGCTCAACAAAGCCCCAAGTCCCCAAACAGAGTTAAACGGTACTGCGACGGTGGTTATCAACTTACTTTGTCAAGTCCGGTTCTCTGCTTTGTGCTCTGCGCGCGTACACATAGAAGGGGGCGTTTGGCGTCATATTATTCTGAATCCGTGCGAAAATGAATCGATCCCGGGCCACATATTTTACTCAAGATGAGCAGATTCTTATTATACAAGGCTATGAAGAATTCAAAGAAACCATCACGGCAAAAAATAACACTGTCACCCCCAAAAGAGCGAGGGAGGGCTGCTGGCAGAAAATTGCTGACCGTGTAAATGCGCAAGTTAACAATGATTAATATTATTATCAATATTATATTAAGCCCTTAGTGTTTTAATTTCTGAAAGCTCAACATTGTGCAACTTTTACATATTAACCCTCATCCATTTGAAAAATAAATAAACTGAAGCAACAACTATCTTTTTTCATTTTTGAATGATGTCTATATTGTTTTCACATTTTACTGATCTCAGCGCGTGTGTGTTATTTCTTTGATGTGGCCATGAATAAACTGATGAACTGATCATTGTTTCACCCGTTGTAGGGCAGTGTACGCCCAAACACAAATCTTACAGGCTTGAGCTATTTTCACTGTCAAAAAGGTCTTTATTGTCATTGTACAGGGACAGTAGCTACATTTGCTTGTTCATCCCGACACAGTATTACGAAAAAAAACACTGATCATTTATAGCCTACGCACACTCAGCCTCGCTTTCAATAAAACACACGCGCATTCTATAACTGAGATCAGTAAAATGTGAAAACAATATAGACATCATTCAAAAATGAAAAAAGATAGTTGTTGCTTCAGTTTATTTATATTTTAAATTAATGAGGGTTAATATGTAAAAGTTGCACAATATTGAGCTTTCAGAAATTAAAACACTATGGGCTTAATATAATATTGATCATAATATTAATCACTGTTAACTTACGCATTTACGTCAGCAATTTTCTGCCAGCAGCCCTCCCTCGCTCTGTTGGCGGCGACAGTGTTACTTTCTGATGGTTTTTTTGAATTCTTCATAGTCCTGCATAATAAGAATCTGCTCATCTTGAGTAAAATATGTGGCCCGGGATCGATCCATTTTCGCACGGAAGTAGAATAATATGACGTCCACGCCCCTTTTACATGTACGCGCGCAGAGCACAAAGCAGAGAACCGGACTTGACAAAGTAAGTTGATAACCACCGTCGCAGTACCGTTTAACTCTGTTTGGGGACTTGGGGCTTTGTTGAGCTGCAGCATGAGCACAAAGCCTGGCTATGTTGAGCCCCCTTCGCAGTACAGGCCTCTGCTTACTCTGCCTACAGCTAACGCGGTTTGAAGCTGTAGTTAAAACTCTGTTTTTGTTTTAAACTACGCGACCTAAGGTGACTTTGGTACCAAGCAGGCCATCCTAGGGTATGGGCAAGGGGGTAAAATAATGCTCTAAAATTAGGTCAGTCCCTCAGTATTACTGTATGAAAATAGATGCGTCGGGTACCCGCAGGTCTCCCCTTTGCAGATATGCCAACTTCATGTTTAATGCATGCAATTTGGGGTAGAAATCATGCCTTTTGCATGCAGTTGTAACAGGGTTGTTATAGATTAATCAAGTTCGTCAAAATGTATTTTTATATTCCTTCAGTATTTATTTTATTTTGCAAGCAAGGTATTTTGTTGTTTTCCATTCCTATTATTTTCTTGTGAAACAAGTTAATATTTTTTGTGTTTATCCATGCAAGGTTCCTTTCATTTGTTGTAGTTAATAACGGCAACATCATCAATTTCACCCTGTTGCCATTGACGACCGCAGCGTTGTTATGCACTGTGACAGCTCCATGATTTAATCAGATATTCATCTATGAAACTGCCTTTATATAGGTTTAAGTTCATTTTATGTTATTTGAGTTGTCCTGTCACATTTTTTTTACTATCACTGTGTCACCATTTTATTGGTTATTATTTCTGTCTTTTCTTTCTTTGAGTGAAAATGTGCTAGCTTACTGAGTCCATTAGTCATGACAACCGTTGAGCCTCGAGCAGTACTGTTTGAGTTGTAAAATGTAAATCATGTAATGTGGCGACAGTTGTTTATTTTATTCATTTTTAACGTGTAGGGCAAGGAGCTGTACAGCAGATCACCACCAGTAACGTTATTGTGTTTTTTAATTATTCAACAGATGTGCTGCGCTGCTAAATAATCTGCTGTGCTGTGAACCCAAGGAAAAGGTCTCTTCAGTCTGCTGAGGTTGAGCTGAATAGATGAGGTAACACAGTCCAATCGCTCTTTTCACCATTTCTTAAATGAGGCATTTGATTATCTTTGCATACTGTGTACCTTAAATAGTTTGTGTGCTGCAAAAAATAGGTATGAACAGAAAGCTGTGACTATTGTTGATCCAAAGAACATCATATTATAGGGATGTAACGGTATGAAAACTTCACACCGCGGTAATAGTGACCAAAATTATCACGGTTATCGGTATACCGCGGTATTTTTTAAAATGTCTTCAAAATGTTGAAAAAACACTGATAAATTGAAATAATTTCATCAAGATTTATATTTGAATATATTTATTATATATTAAAGTTGTCCAAATCCAAAACCTTAACAAAACACTGCAAAATCAACATTAAATAATTATAAAAGAATGTATCAAAACTGTGCAAAATAGGTCATTGCCTTTTTGTGATGAGGCAGCCTGTTTTTGAAACGTGTCCTTTAATGTCTGTGTTACAGAGGTAGAATGAGTTGTAGTGGCATTAGCACTCAATTGGCCAGCAGACCCTCTCTGTGAAAAAAATTAATGAAAATGTCATTATTAATTATTACTGTCACTGTTACTTAAAGCTAGGGTCTACAATCCTGGAGAGATAGCAAGAGAGCTAGCAAGAAGTGGCACCTCCTCTTTCTTCTTCTTTCTTTATCCAGAGCCTTTTTCGTCGCAGCCTTTCCTGCCTCAGGCTTTCTTTTCCTTGCCTTTTTAGCGGGGTGAACTGTTACAAGTAACACTGGCTATATTTTCTCTGCCATTGTAACCAAATGAACGTCTTCTCCTGCAACTTGTATTTCTGCAGTAGAGTGTGCTGAATATTTCCGGCATCAGTGAAACGTAACGTGTGCGCGCGCGGAGGAGGGAAGGACAGAACGAGACATGAATGCATCTGACCAGTCCGTGCATCTGAACAATCTGTGCTGTCCAGGCCGGACGGCACGGATTGGTCAGATTTTTCTCAGTCCTACAGCTGCAACAGAGGTCCGATTATTTTTGTTCCTTTTTCTGAATACATAATGTATTGACTACTCTCAGGATAGCAGGATCATTTCACCCAGTATAACAAAATGTGTTTCTGAACAACATTACAGACCCTAGCTTTAATATTAAGGGTGCAACCAACAGATCACAAAACTCACAATTTAGATCACATCACTTTTGTAAGGAACAGGTTGGATAATTTTTTTAGATCAAAACAAAAAGGATTATTGTTGTTAAATGAATTATGAATACTCTATTTTGGCTCTTATCTCTATCTAGACACTTGTTATATTCACCATTTTATATTATTCTTTATATATAGTCTATTCTACAAATAGTCCACATGTATTCTGTATTTCTGATATGACTTATATATTGGCTGTCTGTCTCTCTGTCTGCCTGCTCGTCTGTTGTCAGTGGACTCGGTCAGTCTGATTGGTCAAACGTCTGCTGAGCCACAGGAAGACGCTGCTCAGGTGAACGGAGCTGAGATGAAAGTCAGTCATCTCAGTAAGTTTGTATTCACTAACTCAGTCCACCCAGTACGTCTTTGTGTCAAATCCTACTCACTGCAGCTCTGCAGCAATATTTGGGGAATTATTAGGTCAACTTTAAAAGTAAAATCTACAATTAATAAGCGGTTCAGATAACGTGCCAAATCACGGATCAACTTTGTTCCGTTATACCACTATCTGGTCAGTTTACATTAGTGACAACAGCAAATTAGACAGAGAAAACTCGACATGCACGTACATCATGCAACCGAGCTTAAGGATAGCTTACCTTGCATTCGCTGAACAGTTGCGGGTGATGCTCGTAAAGTGAAAGTAAGTAAATTGAATGTGTTGCTGCCCCTCGCAACAACTCCTGGCAGACAGGGCTTCCATCCTTGACCAGCTGTCCCTGAGCATTCTTATAATCACCAAAATACGCCCAGACTTAGGATTTGGTTCTCTTTGAAGGCGGAAAAATGCTGTGAGGGCCGCTACTATCCTGTCCTCCCTCCGCCATGTCTTCTTCACTGCATAACAAGCGCACGTTGCACGCTGCGCATGCGCCTCGAGTTTTCCACACCGTGGTTACCGACCGTGGCGGTAATCATGGTAATTAAAACTTAAACGGTAACCTTCACCGTCGGGAATTTTACCATGGTTTACCGTGACACCGGTAACCGTTACATCCCTATCATATTATTGATCTATGGGGATCTTAGCTCTCAGTACTAGTCGTTTTATAGTAAGAAATAATTTCAGTAAGCCCATTAACAACTTTGAAATAAAGACCTGTAGGACATTTAGAGAATGTATTCTTGGTGAAGTGACTGTAGTCTCAGTAGTAAGGTTTCTGTGCACTACATGATTTTAATGTAGGATTTGCTGCAAGAACTTAATAAATATAATGTAAAGTTGAAGTTTACTAAGAGCCACATTTAAAAAAAAAAGTGTTTTGTACTTTACAGAAAGAAATGTTCAGCAGGAACAAAGACTGCGCTACCCACTGAAGATGATATCAGCCAGACCCTGGCTCACCCAAGGATGACCAAAATGGTAATGCACAGTTTTACATTTTTAAAACCAGTGTTTCCCCTAGTTTTGGGGTGGTGGATGGGTCGGTAGTGCTTTCAGTGTCAACCTCTATTTTCCTTGTGTTTCATTTTGTGGTTTAGAAAATTACGTCTCCTCTTTTGTTTTAAAATGCTGTATCATTAATTATTCACCCATACACACAACTATTCAGATTTGGGTCAGCAGGTGGCAGATCTGCCATGCTCCTATCAGTCTGTGTTTCATTCATTCTTTTCATATTCAGTAATGACTCCAAAATTTGAAATTACAAAAAGAAATGTTATTTTGTTATTCTTTTCTGAATCCAGCTTACTTACATAAAAAGAAAACAACGTACCTTAAAGAATGTATGAATATAACCCTTATAAAATACCACATGAAGGTTAAATAAGTGCAATGCAAAGAGTAGTCATGGACTGTCCTCCCCATAATGCAGTAATTAGTTTATATTTGCTAGTTTGCTATTATGGTATGTTAAGGAAATGTATTTGTAATCTGGTCTTTCTGTCATTCTTGCAGGTACATCATGGTACAGGCAGGTACAGCACTATGGCACATGGGATGGATGGGCATCGGTTGAGAAGGCATTTGGTGAGGTGATCGTGGTCAAATAAGTCCTCATACACAAATACTGCTGAAAGACTAAAGTAATGAAATGCTCTGCATTGTTGTGCAGCTGTGTGGAACACTGTTAGACACTTCTTTTAAGAACTTTCACTGAGAAGAAACACATTAATAAACTGTCTTTACACTACCAGCTGAAATAGTCAGTTGTTACAGGTTGGTTAAGGCAATCTGCATTTTTTTCTGAAGAGATCACTATTGTCAGAAATGTTAAATGTTATCAGGATTCTGTGCAAACTGTGCTTTATAAAGTGCTGCTGTGTTGTATACTAAAGATGGTGATTTGAATAAAGGCCTTTTTTCAACGTTTTCAAAAGTGTCAATAAATATGCTCCAGAATAGCTCCAGTATTGCTAATTTTTGTCTCCAAAGAAAGGCTCAAATAAAGCTCTGTCATGTCTCAAGCAAGGCTCCTGTTGCTAGCTGTCAAGTCTCACCTATTGTTCCTAAGGAATTTTAGGAGAAACGAATGAGAAATCTCAGTTTTGTCTCCCCAGTGCTGGTAAAATTATGCCTCCAGTATTGCTCATTTCTCTCTCCAAAGGAGGGCTCAAATAAAGCTCCGTCATGTCTCAGGCAAGACTCCTGTTGCTATCTGTCAAGTCTCACCTATTGCTCCTAAGGAATTTTAGGAGAAACAAATGAGAAATCTCAGTTTGGTCTCCCCAGTGCTGGTAAAATTGTGGCTCCAGTATTGCTCATTTTTGTCTCCAAAGAAAGGCTCAAATAAAGCTCTGTCATGTCTCAAGTAAGGCTCCTGTTGCTAGCTGTCAGGTCTCACCTATTGCTCCTAAGGAATTTTAGGAGAAACAAATGAGAAATCTCAGTTTTGTCTCAAGGTTTGAGCAGTAAAAGTCTAAAGTCTCACCTATTGCTCCTAAGGAATTTTATGAGAAACAAATGAGAAATCTCAGTTTTGTCTCCCCAGTGCTAGAAAGGAGCAAGGTTTGAGCAGTAAAAGTCACAAGTCTTAACTACTGCTCCTAAGGAAATGAGAAATGTTTGAGACCAAAAAAGACTACAACGAGAATGAAATTAGAACTCTCATTGAGCTTGGTTTGAAAGGACGGAGGTCGCACAATCCATCCACCCCGCCATCTTCCTCATCAGACATCAGGTCTATGGTGGTGCACTTCAACAGGTCCACCTCATCCTCAGCTAGCAGCTAACTCTTTCTCGCTTCCAGCAGCTGTAAAAACTAGCAATAAAGACAATCAGTACTGTGCGATGCACTGCGTATGGACACAACACATCCATTAATGCACCTAAAAAATAGTCACATTGACCAAAAACGGATCTAATCTAATAAGTCTTGCCCTCTTTCTTTACGATCAACTCTGAGCTGAACTCTTCACAGCTTCTGCCTGCAATGCCAGATCTGGTTGTTTGTACCTGAAGCTCCTGCGTACTGTCTCGTAATGTCCCACAGGCAGCTGGAAAACAACTAAATGAGAGTTATGAATACAAAAAAACGTAAGTCACAGTAAAATTAAACAAGGAGAATTTTTAATATCTTATTTATCTCAAAATATTTCATGCAAAATGTAACTTCTTAACAACTGGCATTTTATCTTTAACTAGTTCCCAGGAGAGAAAAAATAAATAAATAATTCTATGTATCTTTTTTACATAACATTGGCCATTGCTAATGACATACACCGTAATTAATCTAGCATACTTTAATGAAATAAATCAATTCAAGCTAAAATTTAAGAGTCTGTAATTAGGCTATACTGAGCCTGATCTATTTATACCAGAGATTTTCTTAAAATGAAGTTAATACCTATTAGAAAAATGTCACCTTGGGTAAAACTCCCCCTGCTACTCTGATTTGCATTTGAATAGCTCACAGCATTTTCATTTACATGTTAAAGCCTCCCCTAGAATTAGAGGGAGAGGGGTCATGGGGGAGCCAACTGCTAAGCACGGCCCACGTCAATTTCCGACAATTCACCGCAGTCAAAAACCAAGGCCCTGGCTCTAAAGAAAAGTAGACCGGATAACCTTTGTAGGAGATACTCTACTTGATATTAAAGGTAATTAATCAGTAATGATCTATCATACACTCGTAAATGGGGCACCACCTCCGTTGTTTAACTATTGGAATAATACTCAAAATCTATATTTAATCTCATATTCTGAAGCAGTAATTTCTTTGCACAGGTCCATCGGTTCTCCACATTGAAATTACATTCCAGACAATGACAAACGATTATATATGTTTATTAACTAAATAATTCAATAAATGAAATTACAATTTGAGGCGAACAACAACAGATAATAGAAAATGTAAAGACTATAATAAGCAAAGTAATAAAGTTATGTAACCGTCAGCAGATGGGGAAGTTAAAGGGTCGAGTTTTTGTATATTAAATATTATGGGAGTAATTTTTAATACTAACGAGACCCTAATCTAAATTTTCTTAAATTCATAAGATAGAAGTCAGAACTTAGACAGAAGTCAGAACCTAGACAGAAGTCAGAACTTTAGACACCAACTCATTCCCACCTGTGTGGATCCAGCTGTATGAAGACGTTCAGCCTGTTTGTCTGGGAGTCAGGAGGTCCTGAAGTTTGGGGTTTCTGCATCGGGAGCGCTGGGGGCAGAGTCAGTCGCGGTTGGGAGCACAAAGTCTCTTTCGTTGGAGACTCCTTGCACGGCTTCTGAAGCAGACACTGACTGCAAAGTTCTTCATCAAATGATCATAGTCTTGAAAAATACTTTTTCTTTGTGGTTTCGAATGGTGGTTTCCAAGTAGTGATTCCTAAACTAATTTAACTTCTTCAGATCAGGCGGTGATACTTTAACAATATATTAAAAAAAAAAAAGAAAATAAGTTTGTTCTGTTAAAAACTTGGATTAAAGTAAAGCACTTAAAGTAGTGATTAATTGTGCTTGTCTTAGAGCTTGTTGCAAAAATTAAAGTAAAGATTACTTTTAAAATAAAATAAAAAGAAAAGAATTGAAGGGGAGAGATAGAGTGTAGAGAAAGGTCAGCAGAGAAAGAGAGGTGAGAAGGGAGGAGAGAGCACGTCTCTGTTTTATGGCCTGCAGCAGGCGGACCGAAAGGGAGGGGGGGCAGATGTGATTATTGGTGGTAAATTACTAAAATTAGTCTCCGATGATGTGTTTATAGCAAGAAATACATTGTTTCTTCTTACGTGGTAAAGAGGTTTTGAGACAAACAGGCACCTTTAGAGAAAACAGTCAACTTGGTAATTAATGACAGAAACAAGGACTCTGTGAGATGCAGAGACAGTTTCTCCTCTTCTTGCCAGGTCAAGAGGTGACAGGGGCTCTCAGGCCCATATGCTGGAAGAAGAAGCCAATTTGGGTCAAAGGTAATCATAGCTGAAAAGGACCTCTGTTAGATGCAGAGACAAAAGAGCTTGTGTTTCTACACCTTGAAGCAAGGACAAAGCCTAAAGACCAAAAGAATCATAAAAGCACTGTTTAACCAATCTGAATGTGAGCTACTCATTTGCTAACTTGCTAGTCAAGAAGAAGGGAGAAAGTCTGCAAGCCCAGTAGAGGCAAAAGACTATTTAAGCCCAGGTGGCATCAAGAGCTGCTACTTTTGGTCAACGTAAGAAATGTTAGCAACATGGCAGCAACAAAGGAGTAGCTGGAGAAGCTTAAGCAGAGGCGTTCGGCTGCCCAGACCACTTTCTCCAGAAGAGCCAACCATCTCACCTGCAGGGCTAGCGCACTGGTAGAAAATGAAATGATAGGTGTGTGGAGGAGCTTTAAAGCGGAGCACTCAAGAGTCAGAGATGCAGGATTTGAGTATGCCACAGCCCTGAGAGAAGCAGACGATGAACACGCCAAAGCGATGGCGGAGCATATCGACAAGAAACAGCGGAGTGCGACTGTAAGTTTGATGAAACTGAACAGATCATCCTAATGAGCTTCTGGACCAGGTTTGCTGAGGAGGCAATAAACCACCCTCACCAATGAGGCTGAATCAGTCATCGACCAGGCTGAGGCAACCAATTACCATCAGATGACCAAAAGGCAACGCGACCTGATGAATAGAAGTCTGGAAAGGGAGATTTTCGAGCTCGACAAAGAAGTAAATGATTGGATAAACTTGACTTTCCTAGACCCAAGTTCACTAAGTCGAAAGACTGTGTGAGGAAGAAGAAACAACGTGAGAAACTGTGGAATGAGTGGGCATGGCAAGGCAGTACTCAAGGCTGGGCCCTGTCTGGTGTTGAAGAGGAGGAACCAGATGAAGCAGTAGGGCAAAGTAAAGGGGGACAACGGAGCAAGCCCGAAGAGGAGGCAGCATCTCTTAGTGCTCAACCTAACCCTGACCTGTTCCACCCTGGAAACACTCAACCCCCTGTAGGAGGCATCCAGCCTGGTTTGCCCAGCGAGGCCCCAATTCTCAGCTATGGTGTATTTCCAGATAGCGTGAGCATGCCACGTGGGACTTTCAACACACTCCAAGGTGGTTCTGGCATGAACTCCGGAACTTACGATGTCAAGCCCCTGACCAGTCTTGAGCGGGCACGGCTGCCTATATTTTCCGGTCACATGAGAGATACTACCACTGGAAAGCTGAATTGGAAGGCTTGCAGCTGCTGGTAATCCCACACAGATTGGAGAATGTGAGGAAAGAGGGACTTTGTGCTGTCCAGCTGCAGATCCAACGCCGTCGTCTTCAGGCTTCTGGACAATAAGTATGGAAACAAGCCAAAAATAGTGCTGCTGATCTCTAAAGAGGTACAAGAATTTCCCCCCATAAAGGGAAACCAACCCAGAAAGACAATCAAATTGATTCAGGCAGTGGAAAGAGCACCTCATGATCTCTGAGTCTTTGGGGAGGAAGATGCTGTGAAAAATTAGGTGGTAGCACAGTTGATTGAGAGTAAGCTGCCTGATTCCCTAAAAGAAAAGTGGCTAATGCACAAGAATGACCCTGCTAGCAGCTTTTCTTCGTGCAACCACTACGATTGTTTACTGCAATACCTAAAAAGGCAGGAAGACATTCTTGAGGAGTTAAATCAGCTGCAACTACAGCCAAACCCAGAGGACAAATGTGTGTGGAGACGATGTGCATGCTGGCAAACTGTTCGCCTGCAAAATCTTCAAAAGGCTCAACCTGTCTAGTTAAAAGGCTCAGCTGAAGAAAGCAGGAGTGTGCTTCTAGTGCTTGTGCCACCATGACAAAGATGGCAGTTGCACCCTTAAGTATCTCTGCTCAAAGGATGACTGTCGAAGAGGAGGGTCCTCGGATCACAACTACTTGCTCTGTCTGAAGCCACTGATCAAGAAGAGAGATAAAATGAGCAGAGGGCAGAGTGAGAAAAGAGGACTTGGACTGACTGACAAACAGGAGGAGCTTTTTGCCAAACTCTCTCTAGAGTTGAAAGCAGAGTTCAAGGAAGCTTTCTCAAATAAAGTTTCAACAACAGTATGCGCCAGCACCAGTAATGAGCCAAAATTGTACCCAGTCATAATGATGCTACTGGAAGTGACAACAAACTTGGGCCAGCTAGTTGGCACTTTGATTGATCTTGCGTCAGACAGTAATCACATCTTGAATGAAGCCGCTCAACGTCTCAAGCTAAATGTGAGAACATCAAGATGACTGTCCAGGGAGTTGGAGGGATGGAAAAGACAGTTGCTACTAGAAGGTATACCCTGAGGCTGAGGATAAAAACCCCCAAGGGTACAGTAACAGAGCCCAAAATCCTCTGTTTTAGCTTGGAAAACATTGCAAAGGTGAACCAAGCAGTCACACCGCAGCAACTACTAAAGTTCTTCCCTGATGTTGCAGCCAAGGATTTGGTCCAACACAAGAAGATTTATCTGCTAATTAGTCACAAGGAAGGTTGCCTGGTCCCACACCTACCAAAGTAAAGGGAGACCTCATCCTCTGGGACGGTCCCTTGGGTAAGATGGTTGGTGGAACTCCTGACCTTTTCAAAGATGTAGACCTTGCAGTGCATTGGCCTCAAACTCAGAATAGCTTCAAGGGCGTACAGGGAAATCCTTGTAGACCTGGCAGGACCTAGCAACACCCAAGTGGAGAATAGAGAAACAATTACCCGGAGTACTGCGACTACCACCAAAGTTGTCTTCAAGTGGTTCAAATGGGACAACGTTGGCGCGGCCTGTGATCCTCAATGTGGTGGCTGCAAATGCGGTAGGTGACCCCCTGAAGGCAAAGAAATGACCCTAGGAGATGTAGGGGACCTAGAAAAAATCAGAGAATGCTTCACCTACGTGAAAGCAGACAAGCACTGCGAAACCCCTCATTGGGATGCAGCTTACCCATGGAAAGGAGACCCTGTGACACTTCCTGACAACCGAGGTGCAGTGGAGGCGACCTTCCTAAACACAGAGAAATGTCTCAAGAGGCAGCCGGAGTGGAAAGCTGCTTACAGACAACAAATCCACAAAATGGTCTCAAGGGGAGCTGCCGCTAAACTCACTAAAGACGAAATTGACAGTTGGAAGGGACCAAAGTGGTACATCAGTCATCTGGTCACACCTAATCCTCACTCAACCACTACCCCTGTAAGAATTGTTTGGAATAGTAGCCAGGCGTTCCTGGGGTAAGTTTGAATGACCTCCTGCACAAGGGTCCGGATGTCCTCAATCCAATCAGAGGAGTCCTTGTGAGGTTCAGGAGTGGGTTGTACACCACTTTAGGCAACATGAAAAAAATTTACAACTCTGTTTGGTTGAAAGACAAAGATTCCAGCTTCATCGCTTCCTCTGGAGAGACAACCCGGAGGATGATATCAAAGTCTTTGTCGTCATCAAGGTCAACATTGGCAATAAGCCTGCTGGCAGCATTGCTCAGGTTGCTATGAGAGAAACGGCAAACCTGCCCCAGTTCACTGCCATGGTTGAAGAACGCTGGGTACTGGTAGAAGACACCTATGTAGACGACATCTTGACGTCCCACAACGACATCGAGATGCTGAAAAAGGAGTGGAAGAGATCTTAAAAGCTGGGGGCTTCTCCCTCAACCTGTGGGTCTTCTCTGGCCAGAGTGGGAGGTCAGGAGCCACAGCCAATTTTAGTAACAGTGAAACAGTCATGTCTGTACTCAAACCAAGAAGCAGGGGAAGACATCACAACTAAAGATGCTTGGGACGACCCTCTCTCGCCAAAACTCCGGGAGGCATCCATGAGACTCTAGGGCGTATGACTTGGTCACATCAGGTTCGAGAGAAGCGTCGCGTCAACAGGCCATAGGCCACTCAGTTGGAGTCACTTTTTCAGATGGGAGTGAGGCTTCCTATTAGCCATGCTCTACCTTCTGTGGGAAACTTACTCCCCTTGAGCCAAAGGGAGACGTGATTATGGCAGAGTTAATTGGCTCTGTCTTCGCAACCCATCGGAAAAAGTAATTTGGGAAGCACTGCCGCATCAAGATCGCGCACTGGATCCACTTCGTAGATAGCCAAATGATCCTGGGAGTGATCCAGAAGGATAGTTATGGTGGGTTGAGGGCAACTGCAACATATTAGACATCATTACAAGGGGAGCATCTCCTGAGGAGTTCAGTGAAGAGTTGGAGTGGCAAAGAGGTCCTGAGTTCCTAAAATGTCCAGAAGCTGAGTGGCCTGTGAAGATGGCCAGCGAGATAGTGACCACCGTTGCTGTTGACGTTAAGAGGCGCAACAGAAAAGCTTTCTCAGCTGCGGTCACAAGGGTTCAGTCGCAGAAAACATCAGTCCCCTGCAAAACTGACGTCAGCGTAGACTTGGGAGACTCAATGGATGAAGATTCTGTCCGAAACAAACAACATAAATAAATAAATAAATAAATAGATATGAATTGACATGTCCGAAACAAACAACATAAATAAATAAATAAATAAATAGATATGAATTGACATGTCCGAAACAAACAACATAAATAAATAAATAAATAAATAGATATGAATTGACAAGTCCGAAACAAACAACATAAATAAATAAATAAATAAATAGATATGAATTGACATGTCCGAAACAAACAACATAAATAAATAAATAAATAAATAGATATGAATTGACATGTCCGAAACAAACAACATAAATAGTCATCCCACGCTGCAGCTGCCACCAAAAGGTCAAGGTCCTTCTTCAGCAGCAGAGAGGCTGATCTTGTGCACCTCCTTGAGTCCAAGTGGTTCAGTACCTTGTCAAAGCTGTGTGGGACCGTTGCCTGGACTCTACGAGCTGCGGAATCCTGGCTGAATAGAGAAAGGCAAGCCTCAGGTCCAGCAATGTGGTCTGGTTAGCAGACTAAAATGCTCTGAGAGGACAGTTCCGGCTCGGCTGAGTTGTCGCTACATATCCTGATAAGAAAGCGGTTGTCCGGGACGTGGACTTCAAAATCTGCATTGGTCTTCCTGGCCCCTTTGTTTCCAGGGTCCGGAGAGAAAACACACTTGACTTACCCACGACCATCATCCTTCGCAGGCATGTGCGGAGGCTGGTGGTCTTGATGCAAGTTGAGGACGAACAGAAGTAAGATAAGTCTTCGCCAAGGGATACCCAAGAAACTTGATTGTTTAGTTAACAGGTAACCCTGGGAGGCAACTGAGTGATTAGAGGGCAAAAATAGATTCAGTAGGAGGACAGGTGGTGGTGCCTACCTCCTTAGTTAGCTTTTGTGTTCATGTTGTCCCAAATGATGGGAACATTTGGACCTATGTGGAACAAAACCTTGAAGGACACTTTCTTTGGAAGGGGATTTTTAGGTTTTGTGTGATCACGGCAGTAGCTTATATCCAGACCTTAGATAGGAGCACACAGCCCATTGGTAAGTAGCAGCAGCTAACTGGACAAAAGCCTCCAAACGATGTTTGGATTATAAATACTTGTGTTGAGTTGATGTTTACCACACTGTTAGGCAGTCATCCTCTAATATGAGTGTTACCTAGCACATTCGGTTAGCATTCTCAGCTAGCGCTCGGCTAGCTCCTGCTAGCATTCTTTGATATTAATGTTAGCCAAGACACAATAGTATTAAATTATTTGGTCTGCTGTGGTTTTATGTAATTCAACATTACTGTTTATAAAAAGACATTTTGATTGCTTATATGTTTAACGGGAATCTAAAGTAGCTATTTAGAAGTTACAGTTTCATTGATATTATTACATGTAACCTTTTGTATCTGGTGTAATTATTTCCAGTTTATGACCTGTGGTCATTTTGATATAAAAATAAAAAAGAAGATAAAAGACAAATGTAGGAGATACACTACTTAAAGGAGAACTTCGGTCGTTTTAAACATGCAGCTTCATTGCTCAAGCTACCCTTGACTTGCCAGTACCGAAGACGCGAACACATTTGGTCCAACCATTACAGAGCTCCATGAACGGAGACTTAGCATTGACAGCTAACAGCATGGGGTCAGAACTTTACACTGTGTTTTAAGCATCTTAACATGCTCCACATCTCACACCAAAAGTTATGCAACATCAGCAGACACCTTAGCACACAGCACTGTAGCGTGTATGACTCAAAATGAATAAGAAAGTAATTAAAACAGTGTGTTTGTGCAAGGAGCTACTTACCTGTTTGTTGACATCCTTGTCTTCCAGTAGCTAGACCAAACTAGTCAATCCGTCGAACGTGCACTTACTCCCTCACTGGCGGAGACGGAAACGTAATCCAGCATTTTCGTGTTTATGTTCATAATGTACATGTCCATGTTACAGCCTGTCATGAGCCATGAGCCTTACAATAGCCTGTTAAGCCTGTTAAGTGCACACTCGATGGATATACTAGTTTGGTCTAGCTACCGGAACACACGGATGTCAACAAACAGGTAAGTAGCTCCTTGCACAAACACACTGTTTTAACTACTTTTTTATTCATTTTGAGTCATACACACTACAGTGCTGTGTGCTAAGGTGTCTGCTGATGTTGCATAACTTTTGGTGTGAGATGTGGAGCATGTTATGATGCTTAAAACACAGTGCAAAGTTCTGACCCCATGCTGTTAGCTGTCAATGCTAAGTCTCCGTTCACGGAGCTCTGTAATGGTTGGACCAAATGTGTTCACGTCTTCGGTACTGGCAAGTCAAGGGTAGCTTGAGCAATGAAGCTGCATGTTTAAATCGACCGAAGTTCTCCTTTAATAATAAAGATAATTAATCACTGGTGTTTAATCATACACTCATAAATGGGGCACCACCTCCGTTTCATTTATTGGAATAGGCCAGAGGGAATTATTCCAAACATCTAACTGCACAAGTTTGACTTGGACAGTTCGAATTAATGTATTTAATTTATTTGATTCCAAAATCTATATTCAATCTCATATTCTATATCTCGTATTCTGAAGTAGTGATTTCTTTACACGGGTCCATCGATTTTCCACATCAAATTAAACTTACACAGACAAGGACATACGGTTATATATGTTTATTAACTAAATAATGCAGAGTAAATACTATGGAATAATAATTCAAACAGATGACAACAAATAGCAGAAAATATGGAGATTGTAAAGGTTAAATTATTGAGATTAGGTGAATTTTGGACGATGGTGAATTTGTGAAACAGGTAGTTAGTCTAACAGATTTCAGGAGTAAATTTTACACTAACGGAGCCCTATCTGAAATTCTCTTTGACCTTATAATATGTACTTGAAGCTGCAGATATCAACTCTGATCTCAGGTGTATGAATCCAGCTGTATTCAGAAGTTTCAGCCTACTTTGTTTGTAGATGAAGAGTCCACAGATCCGGTTTCCTCTGATCCTCTCCTTCAGCTTGGCTGCGGATTTGCGGCCGCATCCCAACGGCTGGAGGAGAATGTTGTGTTTCATATCTGATAACGAGACTTACAGGCCCAACAGAGTTTTCCGTTTGAGTGCGGTAGGTCGTGGCTGGATGATAATTCCTCTGTTCAGCTGGAGATGTCTTCACGGTTTCTTGAGCTGTTAACTACTGCACCATCTTCTGAATAATGATCAGTGTCTCTAATCAGAGTTCCTTTAAAGCGGCAATTCTTCAGCTTTGAATATGAAGTGATTTAACTTCTTGTTTTAAAATAACTGGAGGATGAAACACTGGCCAGGCGAGTCTTCCGTCGTTGCTAAATACAAGAATTGGAAAAAGGTAACTTCTTCTGAGTCGGCAATGATACTTTGCTCGAGCTTTTCACAATAAAGGTACTCAGAGAGAGAATACCTCAAAACACGAATTATCATTCGAAGAAAAATCCAACAAGTGGCTCAAATCTGCTGGGATTGCAAATCTCAGAGAGTGTCGCAAAAACGAAGCAAAGTACAAAAATTAAAAGTGAAAAAGTAAAAGTTTACGCGTTGCAAAAAGTTAAGGAGAAGATATTAAGAGAGTAAGCAAGAGTTTCAAAAATTAAAAATAAGAGAGGGAAGAGAATGGAGTCTGCTGTTTTTATATTTTAGAATAAAGGCGAAACCGAGGGGCAGGCTGACGGCGGCACTTCCTCCGGCGAAACACAGCTCATCTCATGGAATGAAACTATTCTTATCTTAAACATATTGCCTATAGTGCTAGCTTTATACTTAATACAAAAATGTATGTCAGAGGTAGATAATTATATTTATAAGCATTAATGTAAAATGATTTCTTTTCAGAAGTTTTTCTTCCAACTATACCGGAACTTACTAAAAGGTGGCACTGTGGTTCCACCAAACATTCAGACACATTAAACCAGAATTTGTAATTTGGGTTAATTTCATGTCAGAACGATGGAAAAAAACATCAAATTTGAGACCTTATCATGCTGGTTAAGAACATGTTATTTTGGAAAAGATGAAATTCCAGTTTAATCCTCATCCAGGATTAACTTGGCTACTACTGGCTTCTGCTGTAGACTGGGAATGCAAACAGCTTTTAAACAAAAACATCGTAAACTTACACTTGACACGTAGAAGCGAATGCCAGATGTTGATTTCAGTGTTGTTATCTCTTGCCGGAGCAACTGCCACATCAAAAAAAGGTAACACTGATCCAGTGACCAATCGTTCCTTATTTACAATCAACAGGGCACTCAATTATCAGCACCCCTTTTGTAGAAAAACAGTTGTTATTCACTCCAGATGCAGAAATGTTAAATCCTGAGTCTCAAATGTCTATGACCTGGGGGAAAAAGACTGTCAAGTGTCATGAAAATGAGGAGAAGAATGTGTCTTACAGAGGGGAAAAGGTGACAAATGGCTTTCACCCGCCTTAGAGAAAGGGGGTGTTCTGTCTGTAAAATGTTATCTCCTTGCCGGGGCAAAAAGGTGACAAAAGGGGGGTCTTCCAGACCCTCTGACGAGGGAACAGGTTAGTAGGTGAGAGTTGACGCACAGACACACGAACAGGGCCTCCTGATGATGAGGAGATGAGAGGACACAGGTTCCTACACAAAAACGAGTTATAGCATTTGTGTGCTGCCTGTAAAGCCTTTTCGGAGGGCTAAACTTGGAAAGTCCGAACAACAACAGTCACCCAGCCACAGTTTGTTCACCCTGCTACCATCTGGCAACAGATACAGAAGTATCTGCTGTTGTACCGCCAGACAACAGGGCAACTTCATTTCCTTAGACTGTGAGACTCCTCAACTCATCAGCAAGACCCCGCCATCCGTAACATAAAGAGACTACAATTTGCATTTTGTTATATGAGCCTTTGCATGCCACGCAAGTGTCCCAGTTCACATTTATTTATTTTTTTTCAATTCTGTTTTTATTATGATTTTCATGGTTCACATGTTCATTCACATATCAATTCACCAATCTCATCCATTCATCTGTGAATTACAACTAAGTTGCACAATAATGCTTCCACAATACCACTGACAATACAGATAGGGATGATTGGTCCTCCCTCAATCACATAAAAGATGACATTAATAAAATAAATAAAAAATATTAAGCCCATAACTCCTTAGGCTTGGAACAAGAATGCTGGGGTGCACATCTGCTATACTAGAGAGAAAAAAAAAATAAAAAAATTACTGATGCATAAGGGTTAAAAAGGAAAAACATAGATGAAAAAAGGAAATGGATATGAGACCTGGTACTAGACAAACGATGGACAAACCGGAGTGACATATCTCATCCATCTTTCCCATTTTTTCAAAAACAGACCCTGTTTTAGTCTTATAGCAAAAGTAATTCTCTCCATCTTAAAAATGTTATAAATGATGTCAATCCACTCATCCACTGTAGGTTTTTCTAGTTTTAACCACTTCCTTGTTATAGCTTTTCTAGAAGCAGCACTTAGAATCTGAAATAAGTATTTGTCATTAGAGGAGACATTTTCTAATGGTAAAACTCCTAAATATAATGATACAAACTCAAAAGTAATGTCCGTCTGAAATACTTTTTGCAAAATGTTGTAGACCTCTTGCCAAAAAGGCAACAATATTGGACAAGACCAAAATATATGAAAATGATTTGCCTCGGGGCAACCACATTGTCTCCAACATATAGATGAATTGGAATAGTGTCTTTTTTGAGCTGGAGTGATAAAATATCTAATAAGGGTTTTCCAACAAAACTCTCTCCATAGTGTTGAATTTGAAGTTTTCCATTGTATCTCACACAAATATTCCCAATCTTCTTCGCTTAAAACTAGATTTCCTTCCCTCTCCCATTTCTGTTTTACATGCAATGAGCTACCCTTCATTTGTTGTAAACCCCTATAGAGTCTTGAGATTGTTTTTTGGCCTGGGCCTGAAACATATGCATCCATAAATACTTTTGGTAGAATGTTATCCCATTGCTCTTGTTTAATCTCTTTCCTTATTTGTTCAACATAGTGGCGAACCTGTAAGAATCTAAAGAAGTCATCATTATTTAGACCAAATTGTCTCTTTAGATTTTGAAAACTGTTCACTGACCCCTTAAACAAAAAAGTACAATATGCTGTTAATCCGTGAGTTTTCCATGCCTTGAATCTTGAATCTAAAGTTTTAGGCATGAAATCTGGATCAAATGTACACCATCTCAGTACTTTTATCGCCTCTTTCAAATTATTTTTAGTTATTAGCCTATTCCACAGCTTAAGTGGTAAACTAATCCAGGGGTTTCTCAGATCAGTTAACTTATTCATCAATCCCTTATCCCCTATTGCCGCTTGAATTGGGAACTCTGCTGTTATGGCCTCCTCCAACTCCTTCCATCTAGCACTATATTCAGGGTTGCACCAACACACTAACGGTCTCAACTGAGCTGCAATGTAATAATCTTTTAAACATGGGAGCGCAACACCCCCCTTATTTTTTGCTAACTGTAAATTCTGATATTTGATTCTTGGTCGGCGCCCCTGCCAAATGTACCTGGAGATGAGTTTATCCCACTCCTGGAACTGTTGATCAGGTATATCTAGTGGAAGGGATTGAAAGAGATACAACAACCTCGGCAGAATAACCATTTTAACAGATTCAATACGTGAACCAAAATCAAGAAATGGTATTAAATCCCATCTCCTAATGTCTTCTCTAATTTTGTTGTTCAGGGGGAGAATATTCAGTGAGAGCAGTTTTGACAAGTCTGCTGGTATATTCACCCCCAAATACCTCATGGATTCAGCTTCCCAACTCAAATTATATCTTTTCTTCACATTTTCTGAGGGACTGTAATTGAAACTGAAAATTTGTGTTTTTGAAACATTTAACTTATACCCAGAGAAAGATCCATATTGATCCAAAAGTGAAAACAAATGTACTAGAGATTGTTCTGGACTGGATAACTGGATCAGTATGTCATCCGCAAACAAGGAAATCTTTTGTTCCCCTCCTTTCATATGTATTCCTTTAATGTTCTTATTTTGTATAATCCATTGACTCAGGGGTTCAATAAAAATCGCAAATAAAAGGGGGCTAATTGGACAACCCTGCCTTGTTCCACTTTCCAGGGAAAAGGGGTTCGAAACTACACCATTAATTTTAAGTCTAGCCCTCGGGTTATCATAAAGAGCTTCTATTGTCTTAATAAAGGAGTTGTGAAAACCAAACTCATCGAGGACTCTGAACAAAAAAGACCAATTTACACAATCAAACGCCTTTTCTGCATCTAGCCCTACTAAAACTGCTTCTAAATCCTGTTCTATTATATGACTTACTACATGTAGAGTCTGATATTATCTTGGGTTTGTCTCTGACGAATAAAACCCGTCTGGTCAAGGCTGATGATTTGTGGCAACAGTCCTTCTATTCGTTTGGCCAGTATATGTGTAAAGATCTTATAGTCCTGATTTAACACGCTAACCGGTCTATAGTTACCGCATTCAGATCTATCCTTCCCCTCTTTTGGAATAAGTGAAATAACTGCTTCCCTCCAGGAGGGCGGTATTATATTCCTTTTAAGAACCCAATTAAAGGTGGATTGCAACATAAGGATCAATGAATCCCCCATCACCCTGTACCACTCTGAAGGAAACCCATCAGGGCCAGGAGCTTTCCCTGATTTAAGATGGGCTATGGCTGCTCTTATTTCTTTCTCTGTAATTTCTATTGCAAGTTGGTTACTCTGTTCACCCGTCAATTTAGGAAGATTAATTTTCTCAAAAAATTCTTCCATTTTCCCTCTATTAACATGAGGTTGAGAGTATAGTCTTTGAAAATATGTTTCAAAGCTATTCTGTATCTCTTCCAATTTATAATGTACTAAATTAGTCATCGGGTTTTTAATTTTATGGATTGAATTCTCTGCCTGTTGCTTTTTCAGCCTATAAGCCAACAATTTACTGGCTTTCCCACCTCCTTCATAATACTTCTGTTTTGTAAATATTAACTTTTTTTGTATTTCTCTTGTATAGATCTCATCTATTTCATTCTTTTTCCTCCTAAGTGCTTATTTAATTTCCTTGTCATTTGTGTCTTTATGTTTTTGTTCCAACTGTTTCAATTCTGTTTGGAGCTGGTTTAGCTCTTTTAGCCTAGTTCTTTTTAAATGGGAACTGCACCCGATTATCTTACCCCTCAGCACTGCTTTACATGCATCCCACAATATCGGAGGTGTAACCTCTCCATTGTCGTTCTGATCCAAAAAGTCGGTAATATCCTTCTTAATTTGGTCCTTCATATGATTCAAAATATGTATGTTTAATCTCCATAAGGTGTTTCTCTGGGACTGTTCGAGATTTAGTTTTAAATACAGAGGGCTATGGTCCGAAAGGTCCATAATCCCTATGCTGCAATCACCAACCCTGTGTAAATCTTTACCAAAGATTAAAAAGTAGTCAATCCTTGAATACAACAAGTGTGGATTAGAAAAATATGTATAGTCTCTCTTTACGGGATTTAATTCTCTCCACACATCCACTAAACCAATATCCCTTATTGCCGAATTGATCCTTTTGTTCAGGTGACTGGGCTGAGCTACCTGTGTTTTTGATGAATCCAGTTTAGGGCATAATCTAATATTGAAATCACCCCCACAAATTAATACCCCTTGAGATTCTGCTATAATCAATTCAAATACTTGACTAAAAAAACTCCAATCAGAATTAGGGGGGGCATATATATTCAGCAAAGTTATCAGTGAGCCATTTAAGTTCCCTCTCAAAAACACATATCTTCCTTCTGTGTCCTTCTTTTCAAATAGGGACTCAAAACATATTTTACTGGAAATTAATATTGCCACCCCTCTCCTATGCCCATTTGCATATGATGATGAGAACTGATACTTAAAGCCCAATCTTTTTAATTTAGCGTGCTCTATGTCTGAAAGATGGGTTTCTTGCAAAAACGCCACCTCAACTTTGTCTCTTTTTAGTTTTGTCAAAATCTTACTTCTTTTGATAGGGTTGACTAGACCATTCACATTATAAGTTGCTATTTTAATTGCTTGCATATAGTGTCCAATATTGAAAGGAAATTATAAAAGGGAAAACCCTCTCGCACCAACATAAGTATTCACCTTTAACTGAATGTATCACAGGCAGCACCCCAAAAGCTGCATGGAACGGCAGCAAAACATGCCTCTTAATGAGGAACAACACAAACACAGTAACACATGAAAAAAAGACTTCCAATAGTGAGGTCTTCATTTCGACCCTTATTAGGCCCTGATGGTAAAAGGGCCTTGAGGGAAATCCTCCCTCACCAGCCGGTGAGAGAGGGCCCTCAGCCATTTGCAGTTTTATTCTAATGTCCATCCGGCTGTCTGACAGAGGAAAACAAAACTCCCGACTTTGTTGTATGTTCATAGTTATAGCCTGTAAAATGTTCCCGTAATGTACAGTACTTGTTCACAGTCTGTTCTTACTGATAGCTGGTTCTCCCGGATTCTCCTCTTTAGAATAAAAACTCACCCCTTCATCTCCGGGACCCCCAACGACTCGTGAATCACAGATGTTTTATAGTCATTCTGGATCCTGGCGCCTAAACACCTGTAGTTTTTCCACGTAGCTCCTCCCTTTGCCTGCTCTCTCCCGGTTCCCCGATCTCCTGCTCGTTCGCCATGTGAACTTCTGAATCTGCTCCAGCAGAGATTCCGGGTGTTTAATAACCGAGACCCCCTCTTCGCCATGTCCCCGGTCGCCTCCCCCGCTGATCCGTACACCACTGTCCCCTCCGGGTAGAACACTCTCAACCGGGCCGGGAACGGAGTTTGAAATCTGATTTTCTTCTCCTTCAGTACTGATTTCGCTTCGGCATATTCCTTTCGTTTTTTCAACACATCTGGCGCGTAGTCATGATCCAGATTAACACTTTTTCCGTGAAGTTGAAATCCCCGCTTTTGCCAGGCCAGCTTCAGTAACTCCTCTTTCATCCTTCAGCTTGACAATTTAGCCACAATGGACCTCGGTGGAGCTCCCGCTGGCGGCTTCGGTGTCAGGGCGCGGTGAGCTCTCTCCACTCGCAGCTCAAAGGAGTCCTAGAGCCCCAGGCCCTCCCGCAGCAAACGCTCGACATCGAGCCACCATCGATGGAGAGTCCTCCTCCGCTCCCTCTTTAACTCCGTGGATTCTGACGTTCTCTCTTCTGGAGCGACCCTCTAGATCCGTCAGCTTTGCATCCAGGTGTATCTGCAGTTTCAGCAGCTCCGTAACGGCTTCTTCCGTCCCCTGAATCCGAGTTTCGGCCGTGTTGATCCTCTTTTCCGCCTCCTCTATCCTAGTGTTAGTTTTATTTATTTCTTCACGGATCTCTTTCAGCTGCTGACTGTTGTCCTTCCTAAACTCCCTTAGTTCTTTCAGTATAAGGCCCAGACCTGCTTCTTCCATCTGCTCTTGGCCGTGGTTCGGGTCCGTATCCTCCATTTCGTTGCTAGCTTGGAGCTCCTGGCTAACTTCGTCTCTCTCAATTAACTCCGACTGCATGAACTTTTTCGGCTGATATTTAGGCATTCTCAAAACCCATAGTCCTAAACTTCATCTACTCTCACATTTTTAAACTTATTCGAGTTGTTGTGGGCAATTTTTACTTCGATATGTTGGGAGCAACTTTCCTATGCTGCCATCACCTCGCTCGTCAAACCGGAAGTCCCCCAGTTCACATTTAATGCCCAGCAACCATGTTGTGTGAAAAGCAAACATACTGGACAGAATCTGGACTGTTTGTGTGAGCTTTTGATGTGTAGAGGAACTCTGAACATAAATTAACATGAAATACTAACCGATACTGTTGAGTCAGAAGTTTTAAACAATCAGTGACATTTATCAGCTGCTTCTTGTGCGGACATGCTCCTGGTAATGTAGAGAAACACATATGGATTCTGCTGCTGGAGGATCAATGCAGGTAATGTCATTAATATTTTCAACAAACAAATACGTCCCCCAGCTACTTGTAACCCTCTATTTATCCAAATGATAAATTTTTAACCTGTCCTACCTGACCCACCGACTGAGATCAGGACACCCACAGAGAGACACAGCAGTGCTCCTCCCCCTCAGTTTGATGTCAGTGTATCTTTTTCTCCTCATCCTTCGCAGGAAGTGCAGATGTTGCTGTGTCTTCTTGACCAGTGCCGCAGTGTTCACAAATCAGTTAAGGTTGTCTGTGATGTGCACCCCCAGAAACTTGGTGCTGCTGCTAGCAGCCAGTTGCACAGGGGGGTGCTGAAGCCCAGGGGTCCCAGTTTGTCTACCAGATGCTGTGGAATGATGGTATTAAACACTGAACTGACGTCCAGGAACAGCATTCGAACATGAGTGTTTTTCCCCTCCAGGTGTGCAAGGCACAAGTGAAGAGCGGTAGAGATTGCATCCTCAGTGGAGCGGTTGGCCGGTAGGCAAACTGGAAGGGGTCAAACGAGGCAGGGAGTCTGGAGGTGATGTGCTCCTTTACCAGCCCTCCAAAGCACTTCATCATAATAGGAGTGAGTTCAATGGACTCAATGTGATTTGAGATTACTTTGGCACTGGGATGATGGTGGCAGTTTTGAAACATGATGGGACTTTGGCTTGATCCATTGAAGTGTTAAAAATGTCCGTTAGGACCCAAGCCAGCTGATCTGCACATTCGCTAAGCACCCGCCCAGGCTTCCGTGAGTTGACACTCCTCAGATACTTTTGCACCTCAGCCATGTCAAGGCAGAGTGCCTTTTCATCCTGGTGGGGAAAACATTTCACAGCAAGAGAGTTGTTCAGTGCCTCAAACCTCCCAAAGAATATATTTAGTTCATTTAGGAAGTCCATTTCATCGTCACACACAGGAGGGGCAATCCTGTAGTTGGTGATAGTCCATATGCCTTGCCACATATCCCTGGTGTTAGCGGGATCATGGAAAAAGTATTGGATTTTTCGACTGTGAGCATGCTTTGCTCGTCTGATGGCACGATTCAAGTCTTGCTGTTCTCAGTGCCATCTCGTCAGACTTGAAGGCTGAGGTCCATGCCTTTAGCATTTTGCGTACTTCATCAGTCATCCAGGGTTTTTGGATGACCCGGGTGGTGATGGATTTGCTAGCACAGAGTTCCTCTGTGCATTTGTTAATGTAGGCTGACACATACATGGCATACTTTATGTCATAACCTATGTTGATGTGATTATTGTAAGTGGCAGCTGCTTTGAACATATCCCAGTCAGTGCACACAAAACTGTCCTGTAGTGCCTCCATAGCCCTCTCAGACTGCACCCTCACCTATAAGCAGGGGCTTATATGCTGGAATTAGCATAACAGATAGATGGTCTGAAGAGCCAAGATGGGGGCGGGGGCCTGCTGTGAATGCATCTTTCATGGTGGTGAAAGCCACGTCTAATTTATTTACTCCCCTAGTTGCACATGCTGGTGGAAATGTGGGAGAACTTACTTCATGTTGGCCTGGTTGAAATCTCCAGTGACAATGAAAGAGCTCTCAATGTGTGTAGCTTGCAACTCACTGATAGTCTGGTAGAGAACCTTCATGTCCTCTTTAGTGTCAGCACTGGAGGGCACATACACAGCAGTGATGGAAACTAAGGTAAACTCCCTAGGCAGATAGAATGGTCTGCAGTTTACATTCAAAAGCTCAATGTCCGGTGAGCAATGGCTTGAGACAAACTTAGCATTTATACACCAGTTGTTGTTGATGTAAATACATAGACCACCCCCTCTGGGGTGGTCTTGGAGTGCGCACCTCCTGTCAGCACGAAATGTAGCCAGTCCCTCAAAGCTGACAGCATTGTCTGGGATTGATGAATTTAGCCATGTCTCTGTCAGAGTTATTGCGCAACAGTTCCTCATCTCTTGTTTACTTGTTATTTCCAGCTGCAGATTATCTATTTTGTTCTCCAGGGAACATTTGAGAGTAAGATAGATGGCAGTGGCGTTTTAGCTTAGCTGTTAGTCCTCCCCGACAGCCACGCTTCCACCTTCGGTCACACCGCCTCCGCTTGCTCCTCTGTCGGCTTGTGATGCTAGGAGCATCCATAGCAACTGGGTCTTGTCAGCATAACACTCGGTCACACCGCCTCTGCTTGCTCCTCTGTCGGCTTGTGATGTTAGGAGCATCCACAGCAACTGGGTCTTGTCGGCGTAGCACTCGGTCACACTGCCTCCACTTGCTCCTCTGTCGGCTTGTGATGCTAGGCGCGTCCATAGCAACGGGGTCTTCTCGCCAGTGTAGATGCCCAGACAGGGCGTCAGCATCTTGATTTTTTCTTCTTTTTTTTCTGGACTGGTATTACTGATATCTGATGCTGATTCTGAAATACAACCTCTTTGCACCATGTGCTGCACTTTGCTGCCAGATTATCCACAGTTTGAGTAGCAAAATGGGCTTGGACACACCCTAAATGCATTTGCACCATGTGCAATAGTTTGTTTCAAAAGTGCCCAGTGTTGTGTAACGAAATGAAAGTTCTTTAACTCCTTTATGCTACACAAATACAAATGACATATAGCTATTTATATACAAGAATACACAGAGTGCATCTATTGAATTTGCTTGGGGTGTATGTAAAACAGCAGCAGTGAGTTGGTGATGATAATATGGTTGGCATCTTTACAGGTTCAACATTAGGTAAACACTGTCCATCAACTGACTGCATGAGCACCAAACATTAATGATGCTAACAAAGAGTCCACCTCTCCTCGTGTAGTCCTGCAAGCATTCATCTGGGACACAGTCAACCTGTTGAGTGAACAGCTTGATCTGAGATGTTGTTGGCATAACAGTCTCTGATTTTACATTTTTTGGCCAGCCTGAGTCCCATTTATCCATTTCCTCATCCTGTGACTGGACATTAGTGAGAATATAAACAATTAAAATATCTCTGATAACGATTATTTACATAATTATTAATGCAATATATACCTGAATTTTACAACAACCTTTACAGCGATATCAATCGCAAGCACACATTTTTTATTCACCTTTTACACTAATGTAGCTTGGAAGAAGGCTAGCTATGTGGGAGGATGTTGTCCCAATTCTTATTCTATCATTCCTTCCCTGATTGGTCTACACCAGACCTTTCATTTTTTAAAAGGGTTCGCAAATGTGGGTGAGAGGTCTGGAACTCTGTTACCCCACAAATAATCAATAGATAATCCTAAAGTTAAACGCTTGAAACAGGTTTTTGGTTTTAAGAGGTTGTAAGCGGAAAGAGAAGGTGAAAGATATAGAAGGAGATCCATCTGGGGGTGAGGGAGGGTAACATAATTGTTCATAACACTGGTTGTTGTGTTACATAATGTGGAGCAGGCTTGATCTGTGGCTCTGTCATGCTTTAAAATATGAAAACAGACACAACCAATCTGTGTATGATTGACTGTTTTATGCTGTTGAGTATGTTTTTGATTCATCCATTATCTCAGAATACATGTGAAGAGACAAGTGCAATATCTTTATTTAAACAGGTTGATGAGGAGAAGTAGTGAGATGAGTCTTGTCATGAGGCCATAATTCACTGCAGAGTTCATTTGTCAGCTGAAGTATATTTAGCTCTCTGTTCATTTGTTTCTGGAAGAGACAAATGTGACTCTTCCTTTCTTTCCCTCTTTAGTCTTTCTTTCTCTTCTGCACAATACACACACTCGCCCTTCCTGCAGTAGGCGGTTAGAGAGAGTGAAGGCTGGGAGTAAAGGAGAGGGAAGCCAGAAAAGGGACCACAAATGTCCAAGAAAAACAGGATTGGGGGGGGGGGTACTATACTATACTCCTACACTGCTCCTGCCACGAAACCAAAATGTGAAATCACGATCAACAAATGGAATACACAAGTAGTCTTTTTAATGCAAATATATGTAAATATGGACAGCAAGCCAAAGGAAGACTTAATGTTTGCAGAAGGACTGGCATAAGAAATGATGAATTGAGCTAGTAGAACTGAAAAAATAGGAAATGGTCGGCTGTTTTGGTGTTGAATCATGCTCTACTGATGCATTGCATTTTTCATGTTGTGTTCAACTGTTTACCTATTTGTTGAGCTGAGCTTCACATTAATGTGGCACAGTGAGTTGTGTCACATTGTTGCACTGTCTAGCGCAATTACCTGTGTTTTTCCTGTGCATTATCAGATTGTCGAGTGAGACTGATACCTGTGCAATGGTTGAGCTTATTCACATCATGTTACAACTGTAAATTGGTGACTTATTGACAAATAAGTCTCTTCAACAATAGAGCAGTGACACGTTCCATTTTATACTGTAAAATGATGTGTTCACTGCAGCATTTGGCCACTATTGCTCTTTTGTTGGCTACTTGGGGGCAGCTGAGCAAATGAAAAACAACATTAACATATAACTATCTTACATTTCAAAGCTGATATATTATGTATGAGCCAACATTTGCTTATTTCCACATACAGCAGTTGCAGAGCTTCCCGATGAATATGAATCCAATATTCATGTTGCCTTAGCTCTGATTTTGGTCTCAACCAACTCTTCAGAAAAAAAATCTAGTGCTGTCTTTTACGTTCAGCAGCTTAAAGTTCCACTATACTGACTTGTGCCTGTCTGCTGTTTAGTGCGGAACTGGTAGTGTACTTTGTGTTTTTCAAACTTTTTCAGTGAAAACAGCCACCTGCTGCTCGAGAAAACAGCTCATTAGCTCCCTGTATCCACTTATCTGTGGGTAAATCACCGAAATCAACAGCTTTTATATTACACATAGCCATTTGATTTATCATTAATATCATACAACTAAGAGTCGACAACCATGCTAGCCACTCTGTTCGGCCCTGATAACACATACTTGGAGAGTGGTGTGCCTGTGAAAATGGGGCTGCATGTGGGACCAGCTGATGAAATGTTATGATGAAAAGTTCAGAATATTTTAACCCCTGAAAATCGTGAGAAAAATGCAAAGCAGAGCGAGAGAGGAGCACACACCAGGGGTGCTGTATAAAAACAATAGTTTTGCTGGCGACACGTCTCTCTGTGATTGGCTGCCTAAGCTATCATGAGGCATATCAGTGCTTTGATCTACATACACATACATGTGTAAAATATGACCTGGCAATACATCACAAAGTTAATGTTAATATGCCTTAAAACACTAAATAGCAAGTACAGATGAGGCTGATGGAAATGTCATCAGTTTTGCAGGTGTTTTGATAAATTTTATAAGATTTTGGAAGATGAATAAATTTTGACAAAATGTCACGTCAACATGTCACATTTTTGTTGAGACATTTCAGTCTGGACTAACTGACAGACAGCCTAGAGCTATGCCAGCAGTGTGGCTAAATACACTGATTAATGCAATTAATGCCCACATTTAAGAGATCCATATCAAACATATTGGTTTATGTTAAAAAAAAAATTATGATGATTTTTTCTTTCAATCTTTATAACTATATATCTATATTTCTAAAATCACTGTGATACAGTTGTGTGATGTGTAGAGCCATGTTGTGTATAGATCATGGTGGACTGTGTTTTGTTACATTATGTTAAGGGTTTTTTGCATTGCCCTGTGTTGAATTTATGCACAGCATTATGATCTGTGGTCAGTGCTGTGTCGTAATGCTGTGATACAGTGTGTTTTGTTGCGTGGTTTTGGTTGGTTGATATTACGTGGTTTACAGGGCGATATTATTTGTTTGTAGTGTTGTGTAATACCGTGTGTGAGCCTGAGAACCATCAGCAGTAGCATCCGTTCCTACCACAAACCCTCCAGCCACTCCACTCTGCTCTTATGGACTGCATTCCCTTTTTTTTATTGTTATTTTTCTCTCCTTTCTTTCCTTTGTCAGACAGCTTTTCTTTGTTTCATCTCTCTCTCTCTCTCTCTCTCTCTCTCTCTCTCTCTCTCTCTCCCCACCCCCAGGATGTGGCTGTGGGTTGATTAGAAAATGCGTGGCACAGAAAAGGCAATCCATCACCCTGCCAAAGCCAGCTACTTCTGCGCATGCGCTTGCTGACACATACACCCAAACACACACACTCTCCACCTCCTCTTCCTCCTCTTCCTCATTTCCCTCATTTCTTTAAAATCCACACAGATGCATTCATGCTTTGCTGTGTGTTTTTCTTTTTAAGGGGCCAGCATCATCTCTCATCTGCCCTCCATCCCCACTTTCGTTTCTTCCTTTCACCTTTCCTTGCCCTTCATACCTCCTCCTCCTCTTTGTCCTCCTCTGACTCCCACCTCCCACTCCTTCTCGTCTACCTCCGCCAATGTAACCAGTCATGCCTCTTTTGCTTTTATAGATTATCCTGATGGTAATTTTGCTCAGTTAGATCATTTACAGTGCAGACACAGAGAGAAGTACTAAGGAAGAGTGAGGGGCGTTTGCAGTGAAATATTTATTAACCCTCACATGATCCCACAGGAGGTTAATCATTTCTGCTGTGGTGATATCTACTTTATTAATGCCACCAAATCATCTTAATACTTATAACTGATGGACCTTGACCATTGGATGAAGACATTGCCCCAGCCCTGGGACTAAGCAGAAAAAAACAACCATACACTTTCTGGATTCAAGTTCCTCTTTTTCACTGATCTTAGGTAATGTTTAGACGGCAGTAAAATCACACCAAAACTCACCAGAACACTCTTGGTTTTGTCTTGGCTTGAAATAAATCTGGCTATACATGCCATTTTCACCCATGGTGACTCCCATCATGATTCATAGAACTGTAGAGCCACATGCTTCAGGACTAACTGAGCCACAAGCTAATTAGCTTATGGTCACTAGCAGCCAACCCGTAACAAGCGCTCGTCTCCCCCTCAGGTGAATATTGTACTCATGTCTGCGCAGGAAACCTGAGTGAAATAGATTTTTAAAAGTCTGTGTGTTCAGCTCTCAGTACTTTTTTAGCTTCTAACTAAATCTCTTTAGTTTCTTTCATACTTTCTACTACTCTTTTCTTACTTTCAAACATCTGCTGTGTTTTACTGTTTCAGCGTGTTCACTTTCAGCTGTGTCAGGAGTCATGTTTAGTTACTGGTGCTGAAAACACAACGTTTCCTGTAATGCTGCTTCATTATAAAATAAAAGCTTTTATTGCAAAGAAGTTATAGTAAATGAAACATGTTTGTAACTGAATTAGTGGAGCCACTTTGTTAGCTGTGATTCTTTAATAGTGAACAGGACCATTGGTTTAAGGTTTAAGACACACCTTCAAATAGGTAACCCAGATGTGATGGAAAAATGGCAATGGTCTTCATCCAAGAATTAAGTTGTTGCTCATGAAGTTTGTTCAGCTGTCATCACTTGACCTTCATATTTAACTTTGGCCATGTAAAAACACAAGGTCAAAGGTTCACAACTCTATTCACTGATGAAGATCTTGAGATACAGATAACTGTATCTTGAGATCAGATAACTCTTGAAGAAAGTACTAACAATGTCAAGAATTAACTTTTAAGCTTCTTCACACATCACTACCCTCCTAAAAAAATCGAAAGTAAGATGTCTGCACAGAGTCAAAAGATACTTAAGGACAACACCCACCCAACCACAGTCTGAAATAAATGGCATTTTTTTTACCTAATGCCATACCTAAATATTTTCTTGCTTAATTTTTCAGAAGGATGCACCAATTGGATACATTTGTTAGGTATTTGGAGCTGATAACAACCTTGTCAACCCTATTTCGCCATAACAACATTATCTTGATGAGCTCCACAAAGTGTAAACAAATTTAAACTTTTGAAATAAGAAGGCTCTGGTACTAAATTAGGAATTAGTATTGGTGAGCAGTGATTTTCCCAAATGTGAGTGGTTGGGAACGTAATTTTGGGGCATATAGGTTTTAAAATAAATCATTTGGGGATTATAAATACATCTAAAACACAAAATTTCCCCTGTAAAAACCTATAAGGCCCTGTGAATTCCTAACTCAGAGGAAGACCCCCCGTCTATTTCTTCCTCTTGCATTCCTCCTCCCTCTCCCTTCATTTGCTTCTGTCAACCCGGCCCCCCTGAGTCCGCTCTGCCTTCACCTATGCATCGCAGCCACTGCTCAATATCCAGCCAGGGCTACAGAGAGCCTAGGTAATGAGATGGCCTCTGGATACCTGAATCTGCATTCTGCCATCCGTCATCTGATTATGAGCGGGCATTCTTCTCATTTGGCCCCATCAGATGGCCAAAATGCAGTCACATCTAATAATGACCATGCAATTCACTCACTGGTGTTGTAGTCCTTATTTTCATGTGAATGATGATCTAAAAGGATGTTTACTTAATGCTGACGCAGAAAAATCAAACAGAAAGGAAGAGGAAAGCATCCAAACTTGGGATAGTATTTTTCAGTGTTATTACATTCACATTCCCAGGATGATTATCTAATCTGCTCAAAGGGAGAACAAAGCTTGTAGGGCTTTGTCATGCTTCTGCACCACTTGCCTTTCACCATGTAGGTGGTCTCGCCCACTTTTGATTAATAATAGGCTTGAGCATTAAGAACTGGCTTAGAACCTGTGTGCAGAGACAGGGATTGAGCTTTGTTTGACTTTTGTAAAACGAATGTCAAAATATCCACGTAGTGACTCATACTGTATGTGGTAGAAATGATCCCACTCTTTTTAGCTTGATATTCATATATCCTCTACTCTCTCACCAGTTAATTAAATGCTTGTCATTGAAATTTTGTTAGTGTTTCGAGGATTTCTGTTATCAAGAAAATTGTATGTTGAGTTGAATGTGTTTTAATACCAAGCCCTTAGTTTAATTTGACAGGACTGCAATCAAAAGCTTTGAAATGTCATTGTAGTAGCGCTCTTGTAGAAATTAAAGGAATAGTGATCCTGCTCCACCTCTGTTAGGTGGCTGTGGCTCAGTAAAAGGCTGCATTTCTTCTGGGCTTTGTTAAGAATCTCGGATACAACTGTTTGTAAATTGATGGCTTTCTGGTTGTTAATTGTGGAGCCTGTGAAAGGGACATGCTCTGTTTCCAGCACTACTTCCTGGGCTTTATATCACTCCTCCGTAGTCACACAATGTAATTCATAACCACGGGTAAAATGGTGAGGCTCAAGACATGCATCACTAAGTATTAACAGGGTTCATAGATGCAGGTATCAGTTTTTCTGCCTGTGTCAATAAAGCTGGATCACTTGTGCCCATCCAATCCTATTAGGATGGGTTGGCTGTTCCGTAAAGGCCCTGGGTCAGCAAACAGCAAGCACTCCAGTTGCACAAAGAGAATGACAATTACCAGAAGAGCCAACATCACAAAGAGTGAAGCTGGCCATCCACCCTGTGCTACAGTAATAACGCACATTACACCTCAACTAGATTTGTCAGCTAAAGGACTGTAAATGATTGGCTTTGTGTTGAGTGGAATATCAAAATTGATAGAGATCACGCCTTTGGGACGGTGACCCTCATCATTAAGACCTCTGTGTACTTAAGTGCTAAATGAAACAATTAATTGCTGACGTTAGCAGACTTCTTCTGCTAACATGTATAATTCTGTCACAGGCACATGTCTTGTGCTATCATCATTTAGGTTTAGGTTTCACAGTTAAAAACTTTCAATAAATGAAATGTTATCAACAGACCCTAGAGAAAAACAGTGTTAACCTTATTTAAAAGACATCTGTGTAATGTGTTAAAAAGATGCCTACTGAAGTGAGAATGCTAATCAGCTAGCCCTGACACATCCTGTCTTGTAATACCGCTTTGTGCTGCAGAAGGTGATAGCCCCTGTAGTTTCAGCTGGGAGAAATATGTAAGCAGCAGCAGAGTTTTACATCTGTGTTCCTAACTAAGCCAAAAAATACAACTTGAATTTATTCTACTGAACTAAGACAAGCTTCATTGCCTAGTTAACTCATCATAAAACACACTTTAACCCATGTCCAGCCATGTTTACTGAGAGGCTACCAAGCTCTGCTGAGTTGATCCTGCGGCTACTCCCCCCGTCATCCAAGGTCATGGTCCAAACACACGGGCAGACTCCAATCAGCTAATAGGGCCACTTAGCTCCACAGCTAACCGAGCAGCTGCTACAGCTTAAGGTTGCTACAGCAAAGTAGTGAGCAGCAGTTAGCGGTGACGCTGGCCTGAAAACCTGTGAGCAATAAACGTCGTAGAGGGAACTGACTCTGTTCGTCATTTTCCATCTGTACATTCTAGCTGAAAAGCAGTTGAGTACAGACTGATAGCTAACACTCACAGACAGTAAAGCCTGATGTTTTTTGAGGTCATATAGTTAGGGCATTTATTGATTGGCAAATATTTATTGATTGGCAAGAGATACTTGCCAATATCTTGGCAAGTATTTCTCTTTGATGAGCGAGTTACTAATGAGCAGTCATCACAACTCAAGGCTTCATAAGTGTCTGTTGAATATGGGTGATGTCATTACGACCTAATGATGGTTGTAATAACAGTGCTGGATGACAGTATAAACTGGGTAATTTTCATGTGCTTTTTATAGATAAAATCTGTCTGACCTTTTCCCCATGTTCATCAATAAATAAAATACATTCAATACATTTCAAACAGAGGTACTTAGGTCAAGAAAGTGCCTATAAAAGTCTCATCTGCCATTATTGGTGCAAAATTGACTGCTCAGCATCTTATTTTGCAAAATGAACATCATGCTGTTTTGACTTGAAAACGGGAAATTGAGACCATAAATCCTTGAGAAAACTGTTTACTTAAGTTATAAATCAAGTGAGAAGTAGGGTAATTTCTTCATAAGATTAGATACAATCAGACTTCTTTTTGCAGCCAGTGGCATCATCCCTTGCTGGCCAATTAGCAATGCGCGTTAAAGGCACATTCACATTTGCCTCACTTTTTATAAAACATGTGGAAAATGTTGATAGTGTAGGTTGTGTTGGTTGCTCAGTATTAGTGGACACATCTCTGATCACATAAAAGACATACCAAAATGTGTTGCACTTTTTTAGGTATGATCCAGTGTTTCATTGCATAATATTCTGACACACTGAAATTGAGTTTCATTATCAGTAACACAATATTTTCTGACTCATTCTTTTCTCTGAACCCCTATCCTCCCCTCCCCAGCAGCGAGCCCCAGTTGTTGCCGGTGGGCATGGTTTTGGAGGGTAGCTCAGAGGCGCTGTGTCCCCCCCCATCTCTGGAGCTGCGCCCATCCTGCAACAAGAGCCAGCCCTCGCCTCCTCTGGGGTCAAGCTCACAATCCCACGACGGAGTCTTCTCTGAGGACAAGGAGCCCGTCAAGTATGGCGAGCTCATCGTATTAGGGTGAGATCATGAAGTGCCATTTCTGCTGATGTACATTGTATTATATGTCCACTTGTGGTTGAGTCTGAGCTCGTCTAGGTTGCTAGTCTCTGAGACCTGACCCAGGATCAATTCAATAATATTCAATCTGATACAGTTGGTCTTGGGTCTTTGTGTGTTATTAGTTTTCCTTTGGGTCAACACTCTTGTTTAGAAAAATATTTTTTCACAACTCTGTTTTAGTCTAAAGACCTCCAGTGTGAGTGTGGCTTTTAAATTCATAAATAACTAGATGCAAGCTTTCTCAAATCAAATCAATTCAATTTTATTTATATAGCCAAAAATCTCATTGCCTCAGTGGGCTTGACAGTCTGTAAAGTGAACGACATTCCCTGTCCGAAGACCCTCAATTCGAGTGAGGAAAAACTTGCCATATTAAGAAAAGAAATGTTTTTAACAGAGGAACAAAAAGATGGAAGAAACCTCAGGGAGAGCCACAGAGGACGATCAGACATGCAATAGATGTTGCATGTACAGTACAGGGGCGCTTTGGTTCTTTTAGAGACCCATCTCACAACTTAGTTAGATCTGATCACGGTGGGTACCATCCCAACATGCTGTCTTTGTGTACTTCAGTGTTTTTCAGATATGATCTCTTTTAATCAGAGTAATCAACCATTCACAGTAACTGTTCAAACACTACAACTGTGAAGTATCTGCAGGCAAGAATTGAGCAAAATCAGATCAGTAACATCTTAATGCATCACCTTAGGTAAAAAAAACAAAAAACAGATCTGGTAACATATCATGACATGGACAGATGTGTAGTGCAATATTTTTCACTTATGGCTATCATCCATTGATTGAGAGCCCATATAGGTCTAAGTTCTCATTTTGCTTCAGTCCATGCACCATCTCCTGCAACCACACACACAATATCCTCAGCATTACCTAGAGGTTTTTACAGGTATCTGAGACCCAGTGTGAGCCCTGAGTCAGGTCAAGCATCATTCACCCAGACACCTACTTAGATCTTGCAAGATAATTTTATGCTACACGATATTAATAGAAAAATAACCATAGACTTAATGGTTTATGGTTTAACTTTACACAGAAGGAATATTATGTGCAGTTATTTTAAATTTGAGCTGAGGATCGTAATTGGTTTCTCTCTGATTAAAGGCAGGGCCAACTATCTACAAAGCAAATCAAGTGCACTCCTTGTGTCTTGCCAACAAAAGAAGGAAACTGAATTGCATAGTGATGCTGGACACACAGAAGAGAAAGAGAGAGAGAGTTCTGTGCAAGAGTGCAAGAGTTCAAAACATTTTTGACATTCATTCACCTTCATGAGGAACACAAAAAAGACATAGACAGACATGAAATAGACTGCACATTAGTATGAGTGGAGGACAGGGACACGGATATATGCTTCCATTCCTTGACCTATTGATCCAGGCACTGATGAATAATGAGAATTGCTTGGTTCTCTGTTGATGTGATTACAGAGAGAGGGGGGATAACCTGCCATCGACATTTCACAACATCCATCTAATCATGGCTTCTCTGTGGCTAGCATAACATGAGAGAACACTTTTCTTAATAAATGCTAATCAGTGTTCAGGAAATAATATTCCACAGAGTCCCTCCTTATTGACCTGACTGATAGAGCCAGGTTAATTGAAGACATTGGGTTACATAATTGACCTTCAGAGGGTATTGATACAGTAAATATTAAATTTCATGCAATATATTACTGTACATTGCAGATTGTTGGTTGTGATATGCATATAAGTTGGTTTAAATCTTACCTAAATAATCATACTCATCATTTAAATATTAACAGAACCCATTAGATCTAGGAGAGGTCACGTGTGGCAATCATAGGGATCAATCATAGGAACCTTCTCTTTGCAATTTACATAAATGATATAAAATGTGCAGTCGTTTGTGATTTTATTTTGTATGATGATTAGTGACTTTAACATGTGTCTTTGACATAGACAAAATGCTTTGTAAGTTTACTCGAAGTGAACTTGAACATCTGTGTGTCTAAAATGTTTTTGCAGTAGAAGGTATAGTTACCACATTAAAACCTTTGAAATGGCATCAGTTCCTTCTCCCAACTTAAGAATTTCTGAATATATTAATATTTTTTATTTCCCAAGTTTAACTGCTGCATACAAGATATCCAGGATTGACTTCCAAACTATTTGTGATGTCACAAATCATGCTTGTGGGCCCGCCTCTTAAAATCTGATTTTAATGAGCAAAGAGAACACTTCAGCAGATGTATGTGAAATCAGCCTTCTAGTGTTAAACTGTGCACATTCATCTTTCTACACAGTGAAGCTTAGACATTTTATTTTTTGTCATGCCTCAGTGTTATGCATGACACTTCTGAGGGGGAATTTAGTGTGTATACCCTTGACTTTATGTATTTAATGTGTACTGAACCTTAATTAATCTGTGTTCTACAACATTGCAAAGTAGTAATTAGTAGCTGCAAGTAATTCATGAATCACCAATATGAGTCATCATGTCTCATAGTTTTGAATGACAGCATCCAACAATCCAATCAAAGGCACGGGGTGACATTGTAGGAGTTTTGTCCTCAGTTTTCCGTTTGGAATTTTGAGGTCACTGTACATAAATTTGACAAAGTTTGGCAGATTTATAATAGTGACTCGACCCATAACCACTTCATGATAGCTGGATTAGTTGCTGTTGTATAGCAATTAAAATGCATATGTCTATGTGAGTAAAAAAAGTATTTCTGTTAAAAGAGAAAACATCAGGAAACACAAAATGAATTGTTTTAACCCTGTTATCATCATGGCCACAAGTGAGTACATTCCTTCTTATGTTTCACAGGCACAATGGGTCACTGGCCAATGGGGACAAAGGTCGGAGAAGAAGTCGCCTTGCCCTCTATAAGAGACCTAAAGCCAACGGAGTCAAACCTGATGTTATCCACAATGTTTCAACCCCTCTGGTGTCAAAGGTAAATAACATCTTATCCAATTAGTTTTCACTTTAAATTAGTGCTCAGTTTGTAAGCTGTAACTAACCAAACAAAGTACTCACAGGCACTGCGCTACATTAATGGTTATAGAGGATTTTGTTGTAGTCCTCCACAGCACCCCTAAAACACCAACATTTCCTTGCAGGTGTCTCTTGTTTTAAATTCAACAGTTTGGAGGAATCTTCTGGGTTTCCTCAGCACTGCTGAACACTATAAATAACTCAGCGAGTGTATCATTGACAGAGTACTATATTACTGATTACACTACTTTTTAGTTACTTTCAACAAAATGCCCCGAATAACCTCTATAGAACAATTGAATAGCCTAGATCTTTTTAAATTAACTAATAGCCTTGGACACAGCAGACAGACAAAGGATCACAGTCTCATATATGATATAGGAATACATATTTTTTTATAGCAGTCTTAGTTATATGAAACACAACAGACCTATATCTTCTATAATATAGCCACTTATGTCGTGAATACACAAAAATCTCTCTATGCCTTTTCATTTTAGTCCACTGAACAAGGAATACATGGGCATATGTGCTTCAAGAATGAAAATTAAAGTGCGCTTGGACGATTAACGCTTCATCATTAGGCCTGCAAAATACAACAAAAATATTTCAGTCACACAGACACTGAACAAAGAACTTATAGGCTAGGCTATATTAAACACAGAGAGCCTATATTAATATGGTCATGTTGATGTGGATCTTAAAAAGACAACATGAACGCTTCACTTTGGTCTGTAACGCAGATTGTTGGTTGCATGACGCAACTATAGTAATATATAACTGAAATATTATAAGTACTCTGTTATTGCTTAAAGAAATGTGATACTGTAAGCCAAAACACACTTTACAAATGGATGATTTTCCATTTGTGTATTACACCACCCTGAAGCTCAAATATTAAATGTTTCCAATACTTTTGCTGATGACCAAATAAAAGCCAAACTAATGATAGCTGTGCTTTGTGTCTCCTGCAATTTATCAAATGTTGGCATGCCAACACACCAAGCTCAGATGGTGAAAATGCAGCATGTTAGCATTGTCACTGTGAGCATGATAATGTGCTGACATTAGCATTTTGCTCAAAGCACTGCTGTGTAACTACTTATATACACGATGTTTCTCTGCAAGTCTACCCTACTATTTTAAATATTATAGATAATAGGATTGTATGTATATAGTATATTGTAAATATAATGTATTGTATATGTGTTCTGAACTATTCCTTATATATTGTAACAAAAAACAGTCACACAGTGCTTTAACATGAGATGGTCTCTCTCCATCATAACAATACCTCAGCTAGTAAAATGATATCAATCATTTTGAATTAGAGATAGCATTGTTCCTCCAGAACAAAAAATGTCCTCTGGGTAGATTTTCCTGGAGGCCAGACCTTCAGCTCTCCTTGTTATGTGACCTGGATAATGTCTTTTCCATTGGCAGGCACTCAGCAACAAAAGCCAACACAGCATCTCCTACACACTGTCACGGAGCCACTCTGTCATTGTGGAGTACACCCATGACAGCAATACAGACATGTTTCAGGTTGGTGCCGCACACACAAACACACACACACACACACGCACGTGCACATGTGCCATGCCAACTCAACATTCCAGCTGTATGACCTACTGCAGAAATGGGACATTTGCCACCTGCCCAAACAATTGTTAATTGTTACCACTTCAATCAGGAAGTAAGCACTAAAAGACCATAGATGAGCCCCTTTTTTTTTTTTTTTTTTTTTTACAACAACAATGGAAGATGTTGCAGAGAGAGGAAGAGGAAGAAGGAGGGGGAGAATGGGAGGGGGAGAAAGAGTGAGAGGTAGGGGTAGAGATGGTAGAGGAGGTCATGGCCAAAGAAGACAACAACTTTCACATGAAATCAGAGCAACCTTTAGTTTATCATGTCATCAACCATGAGCTGACAATGCGAGCGGCTGGACAGAGAGTGCAGCCTCTCGCATTTTCCTTTTCAGTTTACTGTTTTATGAGCATGTTTTTGTTCACTCCAATGTAAATATACCTGCTGTGCATATGTTGCACTGACTTGTTTGGTGAAAACTACAAAAATAAATGTGTGTGTATCTGCAAATATTTCTGTGCATGTCAACAATCTGAAGAATTTGAACTATTTTAGTATTATGGCAAAGCATACTAAAGATGAGAGTGCTTTTCATTATGCCCAACAGCGTGTAGTTGGTTAGACAAAAATCTTTTAGGGTTGTCAAACGATTATTTTTTTAAATCGCGATTAATCACATTTTGTCCATAGTTAACTCGCGATTAATCGCAAATTAATTGCAATTTTTTTGGCACATTTTTTTCTGTTCTAAATGTAACTTAATGTATTTTTTTCATGTTCTTGATACTTTTAACAACATAAGAAAGGGTTAGAGTTAGGGTTAGGCAAATATGCTTGCTTTATGAAAATGTTTATTCAACAGTAAATGGGATCAAAACATGGTGATGTCTGCTTTTGACGAGGGGGGCCGGTGCATCTGCCATGTGTTTGGCTTGCACATGATATATCAGACTCGACGTACTTCAATGGTAACTCATTTCATGTCGACAGTACGTGCAGATAATTTAACCATCTAGCAGTGAATTTGCTGTTCATAAGTCCTTTCTCCATTTCCTTTCACTTTCGCTTTTCAGTCCACCGAGTTTTTCCCGAACCGCCAACCCTGCTTCTTCTTCTTCTGATTCCCTTTCTTATTCTTCTACCACCCTCTGGTTCAAGACTACAGGTGCTACCGACAGCCGTAAATCATACAACGCGCGTTTCTTTTTTTAAAAATACCGAGCGTTAATCGCGCGATAAAATAATTAACGGCGTTAAGAGGATGTTGCGTTAACGCGTTATTAACGCGCTAACTTTGACAGCCCTACTTTTGATACGAATGAAGTGTGTGCCATTTGGTTCAAAAGTTTGATCTTGATTATTCTATATGTAGTTTTGGTTGCATTGCTTCATTTTGCAGGATATATTAGGTATTTTGCAGTTTGGGTGTGTGGTTTTGTGAATTGTGTTAAGTATTTTGATAAAACCAGCCTAGTTTGCAAATTTGTGTTTTAGCAATTGGAAAAAAAATTTAATATCTGTACACTGAACCTAGATAGCAAAATTTACCTGACACCCTCATCCGGCCTACATACCACGTGGAAAGATGACACTTTGGCCTGCCACAAGCCCAGACTCAGGCCAGAAAAGCTGGAGCTCAGGAGCAGACCACCGAAGTACCATCCCATGCGGCATGATGGCCAGATTAGCGTATCTGGTCCAGTTCTAAGCAGCAACAATTTTGCTATCTGGGAAGGCATCTAGCCGCTAGATGTCAGTCACTATGTCATGTCTCACTAGGCACCTCCAGTAGTGACACTCTAGTCCGGGGGTCCCCAAACTACGGCCCGCGGGCCACATCCGGCCTGCCTAAACAACTGGAGTGGCCCGCTTAACGATCCCAAACAATCTCTCTAAATGTGCCTATTTTTTAGGCGCTCTTTAAATTTAAATATTTTATATCTCCACATGAGTTGGGCGGATTGACACAAAACTTGGTATAATCATTGCCACTACCCTCTTGAGGATATCTGACAAAGGACTTACCAATCCGCCACTAGGTGGCACTCTGGTGCCAGTTTAATTTTATATTTGGCCCTGTGCCCACACCATAACGCTTATGGAAATGAAATTCATAGGGGTGGTATAGAATGGCCCCTGTAACTCACAGACAAAAAATGACCACCAGGTGGCGCTATTTTCGATGTAAAAGCATTTTTGGCCCATTACTCCCACAGAATACATGGCACATTGTTAAACCTTATATCTACGTGTTCCCTGAATTTAGCTGAATTGTGTCATGTAGGCCAGGCCCACTGTTGCAGTAATTTTCCATTTGCAAAATTGCGACAAATTAAAAAAGTACTTTTGCAAACTCCTCCTAGGCAATTTGAGCAATTTACACCAAACTTTGCATGAAGCATCTGTGGATCCTCCTGCCCAAAACGTATCAGAAGAATTTTGATAGACCAAAAGACGGCCAAAATGTAAAACAACAAATTCCTGCACATTGTGCCACACAGACAGTCTTTCGTATTTTCACCAAATACATTCCGATTACCACAACACTTTTGCCAATTGTGTTCCATGGCGCTCTGGTCGCAGTCTAATAAGTTTGAATGGGAAGTAAATGGGAAAATCTTCAAATCCTCTTAAAAACTCATCGACTTTCAACCTCTTCTTGTACCTTATAGCTTGAGCTACAGACACCATTCCACGTTTAACACAGTCAGAAGACCGTGAACTATTGGGCACACGTATTCAGTTTTTAAAAATTTTTATGGTTTTCAAATCAGTTTTAGTTTTAAGGATTTTTAGACCGTCTTCTGATTTTATAATGGCTGTGTATTGCTTGAGCTAGAGTGTGTGACATCATCACTAGAGTGGAGAGCAGCTGGAAGAACTGGAGGAAAAGTTCTCTTCAGCTTGATTTGGATCCCACATCTTTTACTTCACATGGACAATATATACATAGACATGTAGAAAATCGTGTTGGCTTTCAGCTGATGGTCTTATTTCAGACTTACACTTTTGGCTGTTAAAGCCCCAGAGGGACAAGCACAACAGCAACTCCCCCATAAGCTGCAATTTCTTCCTCTTCAGCTTTCATCACGCAGCAGGTGACATCTCACATCCCATCAGTTAATCAGTTCTTCTCTGACCTGGCTGGATTCTCTGGATTTTTTTCAAGATCTCCCAAGAGAACCAGTGTGCTTGACAGAGTGGTGGCACACAGACTCCCAAGAGCAAGCACAGTAAGATGGGACTTCCATATCTGTGCTGTGAACACTGCGTTTGAGCAGAAAGGTGACATCATCCAGTGTTTTGAAAACATCAGGGGAGTTTGAGCCTACCACTCTGCGGGAAGCTGGAGGGTTTGTGAGGCTACTGGACGATGATACTTTCAGCTTCTTCCTGAAACTATTTCATTGTATAATGCCTCGTGTGGACATTCTCTTCAGCCAGCTCCAGAAGCAGACCATCGACTCAGTCTTTGACCGGGGAATCATGCAGCAGTTCACACAGTTTTTCTGACTTCAGTGTACATTATTTAATACCAGCAGTCGCAGACCACCGAAATTATAAAGGAACGATTTCCTCAGCGAGACGCAAGCCCCACAGGCAGCATGCCTCGACATGCATGGACTGCGAGGGCCCGTTCATCACTGCTTGCAGTTTTAATTTAAAATTGCATTTCCTATAGAGCTTGGCAACGTGCCGCAGTGTCGGGTGTCATCCTCGTTGCAAGACGCCAGAGCATGAGCGAGAGAGAGAGAGCTCTCGATAATCATATCTAACTATGTAACGGGGAAAGAATGAATGTATGTCTTCATTACACTGCAGGGATCGAAATTAGCACCCGCCATCCGCCAAATGCGGGGGAATTTGTGTGCTGGCGCCTGGTGGGTGAATTGAATCAGTTTACCAGCAACTGTGACGGATTCAGCCAGATCTATATCTTGGTTAAGGCATAACAGTGCGCTTTACACGACCCAAGAGTTAGATCCGGTCAAATTATATGTTTCTGATTCGACCAAAGTGTCAGCTGGACTTTAGAAGGCTGGAAATCCACAACTACTTGAACGACCGTAAGGGGTCATTTGGACCGCTAGATTTTAAACTCTATAATCTGTCATGTAAATACCCGATTGAGTGATGAATGCATTCACTATGTCATGATATATTTTTCTTAAAAGAAATTACACCAAAATGTACATTTTAACAAGTTTAATTAGGCCTATACATTTATTAATAACATAGTAAACCATTATTTTTGCATATTTACACAAGAATTTAATAGGAAAAAAGTAACTTATTTGATCATGAATGATTTTATAATAATATATAGGCCTAAGTTAAAAAATTATATGATAATCGAAAAAGCTGGAAATGAGCTAATCTTAAACAAAAAAAGAGCTGTTGTGATTACTGGTCACAGTCAGATTACCTCCGCTCTCCTCGTACAGTCACCACACATGGGCTTGTGGCATTTCAAGTGTCCGAGGTTTGGTTCCGTTTGCAGCTCTTTCGGACCGGCACTGCCTCCGTGTCCGTGTCTGCTGCTGCTGCTGCTGCAGTGGTTGCTTCCGCTGCTGCCCACCTTGTGCCGACTGCTGCAGCCGCTTTCCCCTCCATGTTTTCTGCCCTCAGCTCCTCTGCCAGCTGCTGCAGGACTTTCCTCCGGGCTATCCTGCTGCTGGTGCTCCTTGAATGAGATGCGGGCATTGATCCCAGCCAGGTCGAGGATGTTATAGAAGACCGCCACTGGCTATCTTTCCGCCTTTGACTGAGTACACCCTCGCCATCTGGTCCGGGACGTCCACACCGTACTTGGTGTTGTTATAGTAGCTACATCACAGACTCTGGTTTTGCCTTCGCCCCACTAAAGGTGCCCACACCTGTGTGCACGGTGCTCAGGATACAGACATTCTTCTTCCTCGGCTTTCCCTGGTACACAGTCAGAGTCGCATCACTTCAGCACCGAAAAGCTCCGCTCGCTGTTTCACGGAGGAGGAACTCCCGTTTTTGTTTGCCCGTGGTGCCAACCAGGCTATTTAATACAACTAGCTATATAATTATTAACTCACAAGTAAATTCACAAAGAGGCACAGCTGGAGACCGCTAACACAGTTAGAGACAAGAGAGACAATGAAAGCAGCCACCTGCGCGAAAAATGGAACAATGAAAGTGATGTGCGGTCATTTTGACCGCTTATGGCCGAAACAGGTTAACATATCATATTTTGTGTAATTTATATAAAAACTATTCCAAGTTAAAATACAGACACTTTTAGGAAAAGTCATGTATCAGCAGTATTGCATTTTTTCATTTAGTGTTATAAGTGTTATATTTTCTCTGTAAGTGTTGATGTTTTCCTCAATTCCTAATATATAGCTACAATTAATGAAAGTAAATTAAATGTTAAATACACTTGATTTAACATGGTAGTTCCCTTTGTATTGTTTTTCATATGCAGTTATGGTGCAACATTGTGAATTGGGACATTGAGATTAATGGGTAATTGTTCTGTACTGTGGTAAGGACTTGGTGTTTAATAGCTGAACTGTGGTAGTTGGCCCATATCATTTCCTGTTATAGACTGACACCGGCCCCCCACCACAGAAAGGAAAGTTGATGTGGCCCCCACCGAAAAAAGTTTGGGGACCCCTGCTCTAGTCGAATGGTTGTAGTTCATCATGCAGCCAAGCAAGATGTCAAAAAAAAGAGAAGTTGACATTGAGGGAAGGCAGTTTTATGAGGCAGTTTAACTAGGAAGTATGTCTTCTTTGTAACAAGACAGTGGCAGTCACAGAAACAATTTATGGTGCCACTTTGACACCAAACACAGAGCCAAGTATGCTAACCCTAAACGCAAAAAGTCCAAGAATTAAAAAACAGCCTGCAAACAGAATATGTCTGTTAAAGTTACAGAAAGAATGATGGCACATTGATATTCAACTGTTTTGTATCTAAAGAAATTTCTCTATTGTTAAATTAAAATTCCTGTTTTTCAGAAGGTGCAGTTTTGTTCACAAGTGTATGCTGAAGGGAGGTGAAAAAGTGTGCCTTAACCCGAAACAAGGAGAGCTTTTAACAATGTCAGCTTGTCGAGAACATTGCAGATCGAATCAGGGAGCTTAATAATTGTGTAATTAATCATGATAACAATTCAATACATTTATCTAGTCTTATATTTACAACCATTTCTTTAAGCGTCTTGGAATAAAGCTGAGAGTTAAATTCAGTTTAAAACTCCTTTTCAAATATGGCAGCTCAGGGCAATAAAGAAGTTGCTCCTCTACTATAACTGAAATTTTTCAGATTCAAAGTCTGGCCAAACATTTTAAACTTCTCTCTGTAATACAAAGTGAGAATTAGTCTTCTCTGAACAATGTTGGCTAGTCTATGTCTAGAACACCACAGTCAAATTTGTTTCAACCAAGCTACTGAATGTCCATTACATGTCCTAATTACATGTAGCTACATCCAAACCTTTCAAAAGGCATCCATCTGAGTTTGTAGATTAGCCTATTTAGCTACCTCAAACTAACATGCTTGCCAGTTGGTTGCTTTTAGAGTAGTGACTACGTGAGTATGTGGCTAAAACCAGAAACATTTGGGGGGTATTTCAGAAAGCGGGTTTTGTGAAAACTCTGAGTTTGTTAACCCTGAGATGAGAGAAACTCTGAGTTTTCAGTTCGAGAAAGAGAGGTAACTTAAACTCTGGGTCTGTTACTGCGGTAACTTACTCTGTGAACATAACCTGCTCACTGGCAGGTTTACTTGAAGAAACCCTGAGTCTGACGGAGCTGTCTGACAGCGGCTGTCCTTCCCTTCTCAGTCCGATCATGTTGAAGCAGAAATAGTTCACATAGTTTTACAGCAGGAGGAGAATTTAGATTAATTTAGATGAGCTCTCACTCCCTGACGAGGACTGAACCGAACAGCAGACCGCTTCTTATCAGTCCGTCATTTATATTCTCCGGCTGCACAGCGAATATCAGGCTACACGTCATCGCTGACGTGCTCTCAGATCTGAACAATCCTCTTCGTTTTTTTCTCATTTTTTAAATCACTTTGCAGGTTAATCAATCACCTTCCAGCTGCCAGAAAAAGAGAAATAACTCACATTTCATTTGGCTTTCTTTATTTCCCACAGATTCCCACAACGTAATTTCAAAGTCCGTGTTTCTAGTTTGCTGCCGCATTGAGTATAAGATGAAATGACTTCTAGTTGAATCTGTAGACAGTTAGTGTGTGTCTGCCTCTAATGTTGGGTCCTGGGGGTGAGTGACGCCCTCAGCCTCTGGTCACCCAGCGACCTGGCTCAGGACCAGCTCCTCTGCCACTGTCGGACGTGCTGGAGGTGGAGATGAGCACCACTTCATGTTCAACTACTCAGCAGGATGTTAGGACACAGATGTGTGTTAAACAGCATCGGTTGGTGGTAAAAGCTACTACAAGTTAAAATATCCACTGAATAAACTTTTGCTTTGTTTAATATGTTAAATAAAACCAAAGTGAGGAGCCATCGTGAGACTGTTTCTATGTCATTTTCAGCTGATTTAAATAAAATAAAACAGCCTAAAATAAAATGAAACAAAACATTGAACAACATTCAACCACTTCCTCAAAGGCTAATATAAAAGAAAGTGATGTTAAATCCAAAATGAAAAGACGACCGCATCTAAAACTCTGTCAGTGATTTTTATTACGGCCGCAGCCGTGTTACTTTTTTTTTCCCCAGAAAATGTCTGCTTCCTGTTTTTTCCCCTGTTGCCATGGTGAATCACTGTATCGGAGCTCCATTGATGATGGCTTTTTACTAGTCGTCAGGCACGAGCTCAACTCAGAGTTAACATACTCATCTCATCATACTCATCCTCACTCTCTGATATCCATCTTCCCATCTCAGGCTTTCCTAAAACAGCGAACTATTCCTTTAATGTGTATTTTATCGTATATTTTTTTGTAAAACTATAATGGTACCTGAGAGCCCCATAGCAAAACATAACAGATCACTATACAGAACAAAACACAAATCAGACACGCATCTCAGTGAGTGCTCAGGTAATCTGTGAGCAGATTTGTCGAGCTCATCGAGAATGCCGAGTCATGACAGAACAGCGCAGTGAGGGCATCTGGGAGAACAGAGGGAGAGAATGGGGAGGTAGTCAAGGAAAGAAAGCCAGAAGGAGGAAAGACAAAAGACTGAGGAGATAAAATATACAAGAGAGGATGAGTCAGACCTGTCTGCCCTCAACAGCTCACAGCCTTGTTCCAAACACCTTCTCTCATCATCAAAGAGATCTATACAAAACTGTGACTCCAGCACACAGTATCAACAGGGCTCCGCTCCTTCATTTAGGTCTGTCTCCCTTCCTCTGTCTGCTGTGTTAAAGGCTCAGTTCACCAACATTACAAAACATGTCCCTTAATCACGCATGATAGTTTGGGTGTACTTTGTTCAGGTTTGGGACAGGAATTTGTTAGATATCTGACTCTACCCAGATACAATGGAAGCAAATGAAATTGTTATTGTGCTGCTTATAATATTTCAATACTTTCATTCAAGGGCAGTGCTGCTTCCGCATTTCTTCAGTTCAGTGGAAAGGAAAGGAAAACTACACTTTTTTACAATCGTGCGGCCATTGGCTCATTGGTTATGATAAAATCGTGAAAACCTTGGTATCAGTGAGAAAATATGATTTCTGTAGTTTGGGTGAACCAAACAAGCATGGATTTACTTATATTGTTCATTGTTTTAGGATTTTGATCCCTCTCTCTTGGTTTTCTCAGATTGGCAGGTCCACAGAGAGCATGATCGACTTTGTGGTGACAGACACAGCAGGCAGCAGTCAGGGTGGGGGTGCAGCAGGGGAGGGTGGTGGTGGCGGTCAGTCAGCCCAGAGCACCATCTCCCGCTACGCCTGCCGCATCATGTGTGAACGCAGTGCTCCCTACACTGCCCGCATCTACGCAGCCGGCTTTGACTCCTCGAAAAACATCTTCCTTGGGGTAAGTGCTCTCCTTTGTGGGTGTCAGGATTTTCTTTGTGAACTACACAGGGGCTGGTAACCATGGCAACCATGGTGAGAACAACAGCAGGACAGGGCTGTGCCACCCACGGGTGACATCATAGCTGTTAGGATGGGTGACAGTACATGTGACCTGGCCTGAGGAAGCAATAGAAAAGAGGGAATGTGTGTGTGTGTGATTGTGTGTGTGTGTTTGTGTTTGTGTGGTATGGTGTCGCTGGCAGTGTTAATCATGTGTGCAGTGAAAGTGCTTTGTATGGCGTTATATCTGTGTCAAAAGTCGAGCGAGCGAACACATTTTCACGCGCGCAGATCTCTCTGCACACGTAAATAATTTCGTGTCGCGCGCAGATTCAACTGTCGCGCGCATTTGTTTGATCTTCGCGCACATATTCAGTAACAGAGTGCAGCAGAGGCAGGTGCCCGCGGGTTAAAATCAACAACCACACGCACAACAAGTGCGTGTGGTTGCCAGCACGCTTTGAGCGTGCTGGCTCGCTCCTGCTCTTGCTCTCTTCCTCCTCTGTGCTCGCTCGCGGTGGAGTTCTGCTCTCTCGAAGACTTTTGACACTTTGGGGGCGGAGACCAAGGCAGACCCCGGCCCTCTTATGAATGGTCATTTTCCAGCCCCCACTTGGGTAGAGAGCCTTGAGAGAGAGAGTGGTGCCACCTCCGTTCACTGCAATGGTTCAGTTTTTTTCACAGCAATGGCGGATCATGGAGCCCCTCAAAAGTTCCTGGAGGTTAGCCGCCGCTCAATGTAATTCCTATGGAGCACACGGCTGGAGCACCACTTGTTCAAGGTAAAATGTTTAAAGAATGACAATTTCATGTCAGTAGTGCATCGGAATTAAATTGACATGAGTAATTAAGTATGATGGTGGATTCTTCCCGTCTAGATTAGAAGATTCAGAGAATATTAACAGCTAAAAGTTTAGGCTAGCACACTGGATAACGATAGCAACACATGCTAATATCATTGAGGCTGTGGAATGATGGGTGAAGCATATGATATGAGGACAGTGATTATGAACTGCAAGCTCATAATGTCTATCACCAACGCATTGCACTGACTTTTTATATATTGCTAGCTAGAAAGAGAGCTATTTTGTGAAATATTGCAGCCCATACACTTATACAATAGCCTACTATATTAGGGCTGTCAGTTTTTATTTGATATTCGAATATAGGCGCAGTGATGCCACTTCACAAATTTATCTTGCATGATGCAGGCCAGGAGTGATGAGTAGACAATGGGGAGACTGAAAACATAATGAATGTGATGCTTTTGAAGCAGTCATACTAAACACATGTCCCTAACAGGTGATATCATCTTGCGTATAATTGGGAACCTACAGTAGGAGCACTTTGCTGTGAGGCATCAGTGATGCTGCAGGCCAGGAGTACTGAGTGGACCACAGTGAGACTGAAAACATAGCAAGGTGGGTCAGGCATGATAAATCATGCTAAATGGTTATTGCCTTGCAATATTATTAAAGGAATCATACAACACACAACCATTGCAATTAGTCATATTATTTGATACACCTGTGCAACGTCATGCAGTGCAGTACAACAGCTGTGCCATAAATCCTGCTTTTATAAATCTTCTTCAGTTTTAGTTGACATTATCAGAAGGGTTTGATCTACTTTATGTTATTTGTTGAGGTCATAGTGGGGGGTGGTGCTGTGCTGGACTGCATTATCTCAACAATTGTTGCTTATATTTTGCCTTCAAGTATTTTAATGGAGAGGGCAAAATATCAGGAACACTGATGAATATAATGCAGCGCAGCACGGCAGCATCCACTATGACTCCTGTAATAAAAAGCTACCAGAATGATCATCTTTTTGACAATGTCAGCTATAAATAGAAATGTATAAGTTTTGTAAATGTAAGAATGTATGGCAGAGCAGTTGAACTGGATTATCTTAGATTGCACAAGTGAGCCTTATGACATAGGTCTGTATATTAGTATGATATGTATATTAGTAACTGTAATGAATATATGGTCAATTAATAATTTAAGTTATCATACTGCATTGGTGCTGCATGCTGCACATCAGGGGAACTGAAGAGTAAGGACCAAAGATCTTATAGCTCAGGAGTGATGATGACGAGAATGTTACATGTCTCTTGTTAATGGTTGTAGCCTTCTGGTAGTTGGTGGAACAGTGATGTTTGCAGGATACAGGTAGGTGGAGGGGCAGTGATGCTGGCTTTATCCTGAAACACTTTCAGCTGTTCTGGGGTTGCTTGATGTTGAACCTAGGCCACTGTTCTTTTTCACCTACTTGGTTTGGCTCATGCTTCCAAGATGGCCATCTTTTTAGGGCCCGAGCAGGTAGACCTGCGAGGTCCCTATTGTTATTGGAAGGACAGAAATTTTCTTCACCAAGTTTGAATGCAGTTTTGGATTCCTGAACATACCCAAAAACTCACCAAATTTGGAATATATGTTACATCTGGCGAAAATTGCGATCCTGCATTGTCATTGGGCGTGGTCGTGACCTGCGGGCTCTGTAGCGCCCCCTAATCAAATTAACTCAGTAATTTTCTTCATGCCTTGAAGAACAAAAGTTATTGAAATCATTCAGCTGCGCCAAACTTTAGTGGGCGGTGCGGTGGAAACCATTTTTTCCTCACGCCATCAAGCATCGAGGCTTTATAACTTCAACATACAATTTCCTATCCACACCAAACTGCTTGTAACTGTAGAGGCTGTCTCCCCGAACAAATTTCAGCATCAATACTTAGTCTGGCATTTTGCTTTTGGCCGCCATGTTGAAATATTGCCAATCTTCGTACTTAAATTATCTCCTCCTACAGATGTAACACCACCGACTTCAAAGTCACTCAGTAGCATCCTCTGACCTTGAAGATGAAAAGTTATTAAAATCTTTATCCTACGTCATACCTGCTGGCCACAGTGGAGCGGGCAATTCGAATCCTTCGCCGTGAAGCATCGTGTCCTCATAATTTCTTCATACAATGTCTTATCTCGGTCAAATCTCTCAGGAATGCAGAGGGAGTCGCCCTGATGAGATCTGTGTAGTCATGGAGCGTGGCCGTGACGCGTGGGCTCTGTAGCGCCCCCTATTGTGATGCCCCGCCTCCTACTTGTAACACAGAAGGACGAAAATTGGTACGCATATTCATCATGACCAGACGCAAGGAAAACCCATTTGGATGCATACTCTCAGTCCAACAGGAAGTCAGTTATTTTGAAATTTGGCCGCATTTTTGACAAATTCATGCCTAATTTGAAAATTATCTTGTCCTAGAGCTTAAACACCACAATCTTCAAATTAACTCAGTAATTTTCTTAATGCCTTGAAGAACAAAAGTTATTAAAATCGTTCAGCTGTGCCAAGGTTTAGTGGGCGGTGCGGTGGAAACCATTTTGTCCTCACGCCGTCAAGCATCGAGGCTTCATAACTTCAACATACAATTTCCTATCCACACCAAACTGCTTGTAACTGTAGAGGCTGTCTCCCCGAACGAATTTCAGCATCAATACTTAGTCTGCCATTTTGCTTTTGGCCGCCATGTTGAATTATGCCAATCTTTGTACGTAAATTATCTCCTCCTACAGATGTAACACCACCGACTTCAAAGTCACTCAGCAGCATCCTCTGACCTTGAAAATGAAAAGTTCTTAAAATCTTTATCCTAAGTCATACCTGCTGGCAGTTGTGGAGCCTGCCATAACAATCCTTCGTCATGAAGCATCAAGTGCTGATATCTCCTTCATACTATTTCCTAGCTCGGCCAAATCTAGAGGGAATCTAGAGGGAGTGGCCCTGAAAAGATCTGTGCATCAATACTGTATCATATCCATAGCGCCACCCACTGGAAACATGAAGCAAGTTTTATTTCAGGCAATTTAGGCGTCCTACATGCATGTACATGAATGAAATGTGGCACGCATGTGTGTCATGACAAGACGCACAAATGACTCATTTACACCCACACTCTCAGTCAAACAGGAAGTGGTCAGTTTTGCTTAGAAGCACATGAATTGATGGTGTAGGTGATGCAAGTCGCCACTAGATGGCACTGTTGTCTTTCAAGGCACATGTATCATATTCATCAGATTTTATTGAAACTTTAAAAGGTGGCAGCATGCACTTCTTGGGATAAAAACTAGTAAACAAAGCAGAACTTAGATCAAAAGCTTGAAACTGATAGACAGCCATAAATTCATTTTTTGAAATGTTGGCAAATTAAGCATTATTCTACACATATTTATGTGCAGTGATGACAAACATAGTCAGATGTACATGGCATTTGCAGGTACTTTTGTCTGAATTGTACGTTACAACAGGGCATAGTTGAAGGGTAATGGGTTGAGCCACATAATGGATAAGTCGGTGGTAGTAAGCCACAGCACACAATTTTCAAATAAGCCAATTTGCTAAGAATGCCATTTGCGTGTTGTGTCTGCCCTGTCAAGGTGGCACACAACAAGATGTGTGTAGTTGTGATTCTGCCCAACTCTTCCGCGATGAACGAAGTGGATTCCACTGCGATATGAAACAACTGAGTGGGTTCTTTGGTTAAACACCGCTACTGCAGGACGCTCGTCAAACCTGGTCACTTGACCGCTGTCCCTTTTCAAAAGGAAGAATCACCTCTGGCTGCACTCCACTACCTATCTTAATCTGTAGCATTCCACTTCCATCCTCCCCTATGATGCGCTGCCTTCCTGCCTTCACCGTGACAACAGAAGGCAGTGTCTTATCTGCGCCGGTAGTCGAGTGGTTGGCGTGCATGCCACATATGCAGTGGACCCGGGTTCGAATTTAGGGCGGAGGAAGTTTACTGCAAGCCACAACCCCCCCCCTCTCTGTCCCACTTCCAATCTATTCCCTGCCAAAACACAGGTGTCCATGCCTGAATTCCAGACAAAGGCAAAGAGAAGGCTGTAACCCTTCACACAACGTAACGGTGCAGAATCGATTGTCAAAACGTACCTGATTACTAAATGTTTTAGAAATCATTCACCTGCAGTCCCTTTGGATTTCTGTGGATTGTAGGAAGTTGTTCTGACTTCACCTTAAAGCGCTTGATACTGGCAGGGGCAACCCACCGCGTTACAAACACACGTTGGGAGAAGAGGCTGATATTCACCCCCCGCGTGCACCATCCCAAACGCAGGCGGTTGCCGCCTCCGTGAACAACGATCGAGCAACGGGGCTTAAGCCGCGGCGCGTTTGGACGGCGGCACGCCCCGACGTGCGTGCGGACTGCGAGGGCCCGTTCATCACTGCTTGCAGTTTTAATTAAGTTTAGTTTTTTCCTCTCATTTTTTTATTTTTTTTTGCTTCAATCTCCAACCTCAACCTAATAAATCTCCTGATGATCTTTTCTTCACAGCATGATGGAAGCCTGCTGGAGGGTGCCAGAGCTTCCTGCTCCAACACACCCTCTGCATCTGGAAGCTCCGTGAGGGAGTAACCAGTCTTTTTCCTAAACAGTTCCTCGATGTGGTGAATGACATCAGAGGCTTCTTGGGAGGAAGGCAACTTAACCTCTCTTGGTTTTTGCATTGTTTTGCCTGTTCTGTGTTCTCTGTTTTTAATTAAAAAAATCTTAAAGTTCCAAGTGGTGTGGTTTTTGAAAGTGAATGAAATTGAAAAGAAATTGCCCCTTAGCCAAACAGCTTGACGTGCTGATCTGTTTGACTCCTTTAGATACTGTTTTTAAGGAATTCATTGTGGTATTAAGTGCATTGGGAAAAACAAGACAGTGTGTGATTTATTATGCATCAGTGAGTACGTTTGGGATAAGTAAGAATAGTTAACAAATGGTGATAGAATTCCATTTACTTGCAATGAATTCAAATCCAAATTTATTAATTTTTTGCCATGGATTTCCTATTAGAACACAGTTATTATCATCTGATATCCATCCATCCATCCATCCATTTTCCTCCGCTTATCCGGGGCCGGGTCGCGGGGGCAGCTGCCTGAGCAGGGACACCCAGACTTCCCTCTCCCCGGATACTGCCTCCAGCTCTTCCGGGAGGACCCCAAGGCGTTCCCAGGCCAGCTGAGTGACATAGTCACACCAGCGTGTCCTGGGTCTTCCTCGGGGTCTCCTCCCGGAGGGACATGCCAGGAACACCTCCCGAGGGAGGCGTCCCGGGGGCATCCGAAACAGATGCCCGAGCCACCCCAGCTGGCTCCTCTCGATGTGGAGGAGCAGCGGCTCTACTCTGAGCTCCTCCCGGGTGACAGAGCTCTTCACCCTATCTCTAAGGGAGCGCCCTGCCACCCTGCGGAGGAAACTCATTTCGGCCGCTTGTATCCGGGATCTTATTCTTTCGGTCATGACCCAGAGTTCATGGCCATAGGTGAGGGTCGGAACGTAGATTGACTGGTAAATCGAGAGCTTCGCCTTTCGGCTCAGCTCTCTCTTCACCACGACAGACCGATACAAAGACCGCATTACTGCGGCCGCTGCACCGATCCGTCTGTCAATCTCACGCTCCGTCCTTCCCTCACTCGTGAACAAGACCCCAAGATACTTAAACTCCTCCACTTGAGGCAGGAACTCTCCTCCCACCTGGAGGGAGCAGGCCACCTTTTTCCGGTCGAGAACCATGGCCTCGGATTTGGAGGTGCTGATTCTCATCCCAGCCGCTTCACACTCGGCTGCAAACCGCCCCAGGGCATGCTGGAGGTCCCGGCTCGAAGGAGCCAACAAGACCACGTCATCCGCGAAAAGCAGAGACGAGATCCATTGGCTCCCGAACCAAATCCCCTCCGGCCCGTGGCTGCGCCTAGAAATTCTGTCCATAAAAGTAATGAACAGAACCGGTGACAAAGGGCAGCCCTGCCGGAGTCCAACATGCACTGGGAACAGGTCTGACTTACTGCCGGCAATGCGAACCAGGCTCCTGCTCCGGCAGTACAGGGACCGCACAGCCCTTAACAGAGGGCCCCCGACCCCGTACTCCCGGAGCACCCCCCACAGTATGCCACGAGGGACACGGTCGAATGCCTTCTCCAAGTCCACAAAACACATGTGGACTGGTTGGGCAAACTCCCATGAACCCTCGAGCACCCTGCGGAGGGTATAGAGCTGGTCCAGTGTTCCACGGCCAGGACGAAAACCGCATTGTTCCTCCTGGATCCGAGGTTCGACTATCGGCCGAATTCTCCTCTCCAGTACCCTGGAATAGACTTTCCCGGGGAGGCTGAGGAGTGTGATCCCCCGATAGTTGGAGCACACCCTCCGGTCCCCCTTTTTAAATAGGGGGACCACCACCCCGGTCTGCCAGTCCAGAGGCACTGTCCCCGACTGCCACGCGATGCTGTAGAGACGTGTCAGCCAAGACAGCCCCACAACATCCAGAGACTTGAGGTACTCAGGGCGGATCTCATCCACCCCCGGTGCTTTGCCACTGAGGAGCTTACGGACTACCTCAGTGACTTCGGCTTGGGTGATGGATGGGTCAACCTCTGAGTCCCCAGCCTCTGCTTCCTCAATGGAAGGCGTGTCAGTGGGATTGAGGAGATCCTCGAAGTATTCCTTCCACCGCCCGACGATGTCCCCAGTTGAGGTCAACAGCTCCCCACTTCCACTGTAAACAGTGTTGGTGGAGGACTGTTTCCCCCTCCTGAGGCGCCGGATGGTTTGCCAGAATTTCTTCGAGGCCGACCGGTAGTCCTTCTCCATGGCCTCCCCGAACTCTTCCCAGACCCGAGTTTTTGCTTCCGAGACTGCCCGTGCTGCCGCACGCTTGGCCTGCCGGTACCCGTCAGCTGCCTCAGGAGTCCCCCGGGCCAGCCAGGCCCGGTAGGACTCCTTCTTCAGCTTGACGGCAACCCTTACTTCCGGGGTCCACCACCGGGTTCGGGGATTGCCGCCGCAACAGGCACCGGAGACCTTACGGCCACAGCTCCGGACAGCCGCGTCAACAATGGAGGTGGAGAACATGGTCCATTCGGACTCTATGTCCCCAGCCTCCCTCGGGATCTGGTCAAAGCTCTCCCGGAGGTGGGAGTTAAAGATCTCCCTGGCAGAGGGTTCTGCCAAACGTTCCCAGCAGACCCTCACGATACGTTTGGGCCTGCCAGGTCTGTCCAGCTTCCTCCCCCGCCAGCGGATCCAACTCACCACCAGGTGGTGATCAGTTGACAGCTCAGCCCCTCTCTTCACCCGAGTGTCCAAGACATACGGCCGGAGGTCAGATGACACGACCACAAAGTCGATCATTGATCTCCGGCCTAGGGTGTCCTGGTGCCACGTGCACATATGGACACCCTTATGCTTGAACATGGTGTTAGTTATGGACAAACTGTGACTAGCACAGAAGTCCAGTAACAAAACACCACTCGGGTTCAGATCGGGGAGGCCGTTCCTCCCAATCACACCCCTCCAGGTAACACTGTCATCGCCCACGTGGGCGTTGAAGTCCCCCAGGAGAACGACGGAGTCCCCGGTTGGAGCACTCTCCAGTACCCCTCCCAGGGACTCCAAGAAGGCCGGGTACTCTGCACCGCTGTTCGGCCCATAAGCCGAGACAACGGTGAGAGCCCTATCCCCGACCCGAAGGCGCAGGGAAACGACCCTCTCGTTCACCGGGGAGAACTCCAACACATGGCGGCTGAGCTGGGGGGCTATAAGCAAGCCTACACCAGCTCGCCGCCTCTCGCCGCGGGCAACTCCAGAGTGGAAGAGAGTCCAGCCTCTCCCAAGGAGTTGGGTTCCAGAGCCCAGGCTGTGCGTGGAGGTGAGACCGACTATTTCTAGTCGGTACCGCTCAACCTCCCGCACCAGCTCAGGCTCTTTCCCCCCCAGTGAGGTGACATTCCATGTCCCCATGGCTAGAGTCACCATCCGGGGATCGGGCCGCCGGGGCCCCCGCCCACGACCGCCACCCATATCCCTCTGCACCGGCCCCTTCTGAACCCTCCCGCGAGTGGTGAGCCCACGGGAGGGCGGGCCCACGTTGCTCGTTCGGGCTGCGCCCGGCCGGGTCCCGTGGGCAGAGACCCGGCCACCAGGCGCTCGCCTGCGAGCCCCAACCCCGGGCCTGGCTCCAGGGTGGGGCCCCGGTGACGCCGATCCGGGCGACGTGCACGTCCTTGGTAGTATGACTTTCATCAGGGGCGAGTGAACCGATCTTAGTCTGACCCGTCACCTAGGACCTGTTTGCCTTGGGAGACCCTACCAGGGGCATTAAGCCCCGGACAACATAGCTCCTCGGATCATTCAGGTGCTCAAACCCCTCCACCACGATAAGGTGCCGGTTCAAGGAGATATCATCTGATATCATCATCATATTATCATCAATCATAATGCTGTTGGGAGTCAAGACTTATTGTGCAGTCAATTGGCAAATCATTGTCAGTCACTTGTTAGTCTGCCCCCTTCATGTCTGAAAGTAAAAAACACAGTTGCCATTATAATGCTGCTGTAAGTCCAGACTTGTCAGTCACCCGTTAGTCTGCCACTGAGCTTCCTGTCTGTGACGGAAGCTGTCATCAGCAAGAAACTGAAAAGGCACCCACGTGGGGGCTGGAAAATGACCAATCATAAGAGGGCCGGGGTCAGCCTTGGTCTCCGCCCCCAAAAAGTAAAAAGTCTTCGCTTCGAGTGAGCAGAACTCCACCGCAAGCGAGCACAGAGGAGAGAGAGAGCAAGAGCAGGAGTGAGCCAGCGCGCTCAAAGCAGCTGCACAGTGTTGTTGTGCGTGTGGTTGTTGATTTTAACCCGCACGCACCTGCCTCTGCTGCACTCTGTTACTGAATATGTGCGCGAAGATCAAACAAGTGCGCACGACAGTTGAATCTGCGCGCGTGACACAAAATAATTTACGTGCGCAGAGAGATCTGCGCGCGTGAAGATGTGCTGTTGCTCGCTCGACTTTTGACACAAACGCCATAGCTTTGGCTGTCATGATGTGTGTCTGGTTACATAACCTGTCAGAACTGGAAGCACTAAACGGCCATGCATTCATATATTTTATTTCCTCCGTTTTCCCGTGATAACAAGTTAATTACCTCTGTTTTCCTGAGATAACGGGATAATTTTATCGAGATCTCGTGATAACGAAACTTTGTTTTCCCGAGATAACAAGTTAATTTCCTCCATTTTCCCGAGATAAGTAATAATAACTGCTATTATAGATAATATTCACATTAATGTGCGCAATCTAAGAAGCTGGTTAGCAAGGCTTCAGCTATATCGGTGGCGCAATCTAAGTGGGCCTGATGTCATTGTAGCATCCCAGCTGAATGATGGTCAGACTCTATAACTGATGGTCCAAATTGTTTATTACAGGAACCTTGTACACTCGAACACACCTTCGGACACACCGTAAGAGCTTGTACCCTTTATCAGCAAGGTGCACAGTAAATCATTTCATCACATTCAGCAAAAAACATGCAGGCACACTTCAAACACGCACACACACGATTCCCAGGAACACAGATGTTCTCGGTTCACAGTGAGACGCTTTCAAAATAAAAGTCCTGCATTTAGGCAACTGTCTTATATAATTAATGAAATAATAATCTGGCTTCAAAGAATATCAGTTAACTGAATGAAAACAAGATGTTCTTACAATTATCACACTAAAGGTCATTTACAGTTGTTACACTAACTAACTGACTCATTCCCACACACACACTCACACACACACACACACTAGAGTTCTCAACGGGTCTGTCGGCCCAACAAACGGGCCGAAAAAATACGCAAATGAGCCGGGTCCTTTTTTATAAAACACATTTCAGAAAACACATTTCTTGCAGGTTCCATCCATCCATTTTCATCCGCTTATCCGGGGCCGGGTCGCGGGGGCAGCTGCCTGAGCAGGGACACCCAGACTTCCCTCTCCCCGGATACTGCCTCCAGCTCTTCTGGGAGGACCCCAAGGCGTTCCCAGGCCAGCTGGGCGACATAGTCACACCAGCGTGTCCTGGGTCGTCCTCGGGGTCTCCTCCCGGAGGGACATGCCAGGAACACCTCCCGAGGGAGGCGTCCCGGGGGCATCCGAAACAGATGCCCGAGCCACCTCAGCTGGCTCCTCTCGATGTGGAGGAGCAGCGGCTCTACTCTGAGCTCCTCCCGGGTGACAGAGCTCTTCACCCTATCTCTAAGGGAGCGCCCTGCCACCCTGTGGAGGAAACTCATTTCGGCCGCTTGTATCCGGGATCTTATTCTTTCGGTCATGACCCAAAGTTCATGGCCATAGGTGAGGGTCGGAACGTAGATTGACTGGTAAATCACCACGACGGACCGATACAAAGACCGCATTACTGCGGCCGCTGCACTGATCCGTCTGTCAATCTCACGCTCCATCCTTCCCTCACTCGTGAACAAGACCCCAAGATACTTAAACTCCTCCACTTGAAGCAGGAACTCTCCTCCCACCTGGAGGGAGCAGGCCACCTTTTTCCGGTCGAGAACCATGGCCTCGGATTTGGAGGTGCTGATTCTCATCCCAGCCGCTTCACACTCGGCTGCAAACCGCCCCTGGAGGTCCCGGCTTGAAGGAGCCAACAAGACCACATCATCCGCGAAAAGCAGAGATGAGATCCATTGGCTCCCGAACCAGATCCCCTCGGGCCCGTGGCTGCGCCTAGAAATTCTGTCCATAAAAGTAATGAACAGAACTGGTGACAAAGGGCAGCCCTGCCGGAGTCCAACATGCACTGGGAACAGGTCTGACTTACTGCCGGCAATGCGAACCAAGCTCCTGCTCCGGCAGTACAGGGACCGTACGGCCCTTAACAGAGGGCCCCCGACCCCGTACTCCCGGAGCACCCCCCACAGTATGCCACGAGGGACACGGTCGAATGCCTTCTCCAAGTCCACAAAACACATGTGGACTGGTTGGGCAAACTCCCATGAACCCTCGAGCACCCTGCGGAGGGTATAGAGCTGGTCCAGCGTTCCACGGCCAGGACGAAAACCGCATTGTTCCTCCTGGAATCCGAGGTTCGACTATCGGCCGAATTCTCCTCTCCAGTACCCTGGAATAGACTTTCCCGGGGAGGCTGAGGAGTGTGATCCCCCGATATTTGGAACACACCCTCCGGTCCCCCTTTTTAAATAGGGGGACCACCACCCCGGTCTGCCAGTCCAGAGGCACTGTCCCCGACTGCCACGCGATGCTGCAGAGACGTGTCAGCCAAGACAGCCCCACAACATCCAGAGACTTGAGGTACTCAGGGCGGATCTCATCCACCCCCGGTGCTTTGCCACTGAGGAGCTTACGGACTACCTCAGTGACTTCGGCTTGGGTGATGGATGGGTCAACCTCTGAGTCCCCAGCCTCTGCTTCCTCTATGGAAGGCGTGTCAGTGGGATTGAGGAGATCCTCGAAGTATTCCTTCCACCGCCCGACGATGTCCCCAGTCGAGGTCAACAGCTCCCCACCTCCACTGTAAACAGTTTTGGTGGAGGACTGCTTCCCCCTCCTGAGGCGCCGGATGGTTTGCCAGAATTTCTTCGAGGCCGACCGGTAGTCCTCCTCCATGGCCTCCCCGAACTCTTCCCAGACCCGAGTTTTTGCTTCCGAGACTGCCCGTGCTGCCGCACGCTTGGCCTGCCGGTACCCGTCAGCTGCCTCAGGAGTCCCCCGGGCCAGCCAGGCCCGGTAGGACTCCTTCTTCAGCTTGACAGCAACCCTTACTTCCGAGGTCCACCACCGGGTTCGGGGATTGCCGCCGCGACAGGCACCGGAGACCTTACGGCCACAGCTCCGGACAGCCGCGTCAACAATGGAGGTGGAGAACATGGTCCATTCGGACTCAATGTCCCCAGCCTCCCTCGGGATCTGGTCAAAGCTCTCCCGGAGGTGGGAGTTAAAGATCTCCCTGGCAGAGGGTTCTGCCAGACGTTCCCAGCAGACCCTCACGATACGTTTGGGTCTGCCAGGTCTGTCCAGCTTCCTCCCCCGCCAGCGGATCCAACTCACCACCAGGTGATGATCAGTTGACAGCTCAGCCCCTCTCTTCACCCGAGTGTCCAAGACATACGGCCGGAGGTCAGATGACACGACCACAAAGTCGATCATTGATCTCCAGCCTAGGGTGTCCTGGTGCCACGTGCACATATGGACACCCTCATGCTTGAACATGGATGGACAAACTGTGACTAGCACAGAAGTCCAGTAACAAAACACCACTCGGGTTCAGATCGGGGAGGCCGTTCCTCCCAATCACACCCCTCCTTTCTTGCAGGTTGTAAATTATATATTGTTTGTTCTGTGAATCATCACTGTTCACGTCTGGTGAAGAGTCTGGCTGCCTGCTTCATGGGGAGGGGCAGACGCAGACCTGACGCCTATGCGTAAAGTTACGATAACAAGTGTATGAGGAAAACAATGCGGGCACACGGGGGTCTGGTTCGGGCCCGTTTCGGGCAGACAATTCATGCTGGTGTGTCGGGCTGCGTTGGGTTCGGGCTTAAAAACTTGCGGGCCGGGTCGGGTTGTAATTTTCAGGCCCGTTGAGAACTCTAACACACACCTTATTATATCATTATCTCGGGAAAACAAAGTTTCGTTATTTAAGATCTCAACAAAAATTATCCCGTTATCTCAGGAAAACAAATTAAATTAACTCGTTATCACAAGAAAAAAAAGTTTCGTTATCTCGAGATCTCGAGAAAATTATCTTGTTATCTCGGGAAAACGGAGGAAATTAACTCGTTATCACGGGAAAACGGAGGAAATAAAATGTATGAATGCATGGCTGTTTAGGGCTTCCGTACAGAACATACTACAAGTTAGTGCTTTGTTGATTAATTACTGAGGAGGATCAAATTTGAGGTCTATCTCTTTTCTTTCTAAGCTAGAATTTGATCAAAGGTTTAAATCAAAAATCTGATCTATTTGCTCAGAATTCTGAATTATGGCAACCCCTGGAAAATTGCTGGCCACCCCACTGGCCCCCCCAGTGCTCCCACCAGCGCTGGCTCAATAGGGAACTGTAATTTAAATCTCCACCTGTGGGGGTGCTAATGTGTGTCTGACGGGAAGTCTGCGCAAGTAGCAGAAGAAGAAACAACAACATTTTTGTGTTTTCTGAAATGTTTGTGTGTTTCTCAAACTTGAGGTAAATGTGTTGGATGCATTTTGACTTTTTAATGAAAAAGAGTCAAGGGGAATGCAATACACAGCCACAGACTGGAGCTGAATCTGAGTTGCCACAAGAAGGACCATTTTGGTGTGCCACCCTAAGATTTTCACTGGCCCCGTCTGGGCCCCCCTATGAAAATGTTCTGGGGGCGCCACTGCCCGCTGCCACAACATAAAAATGACAACCGGTTCTGCCAATACTCAACCCATTTAATTGGAAGTGCATTTTTAACAGTAACACCAAGCACGGCATTGATAGTAGTGGGGATCTTGTTTATTATGGCACCAAACGAGGGCGAGTCAACCGTGTTCAATCGAGCATTTCCTCTACAACATACCACACGACCAACTTCTTCAACTCTCCCACACTTACTTGCTACAAAGTCCAGCTTTTGTTGTTTGGGTGGTTGGGGGCCTCCTGCAGAAGTCGAGGCTGTGGCTTTGCTCGCAGCTCTCTGCTTAACACCACCTGGTGGGACTTGCTCTGTAAACTTAACTGTGCTGCGACTCCAAATGTTTCTTCAAATTTGACTTTTTTTTTTTAAGCCAGCACAGAGTGTACAACGAACCTTAATATTCTCATCTTTAGCTGAGATTATTCAAAATAATGACTGTATCTCTAGCTAGAAAATGTGCATCTCTCTCCTCCCTCCATTGTTGTTTGTGATTGTGTCGCTGCATGGTGTTACACGTGAGTTGACCTCATGCTGAAAAACGTGACTTGTCGCATACGTGACATTACTCCCCGAGACGCAAGAAGAAAGCAAAAATATATATTTCACTAAGGAAAATGACAAAAAATATAGAAACGCACAGTGACACTTTAATCTGATTACTGGTTTGGAAATATTAATTTAGATTACTTGTTACTGAAAAAAGTGGTCAGATTAGAGTAACGTTTTTACTGGCATCACTGCAGATGGATGAGCAGACATCACTGATAAATAATTCATGATTATGAAAGGTAAGACATTAACAGAATAAAACTTAAGATTTTCATTATAACGGTCCCTGTTTTTGATTGTGACCATGTTTTCAGCAATAGCATTTTAAGATATGTTTAACATTTTTGTGTTATAATGTTTAAAATCCACGACATCTTTGTTTGAGATGTGCACATACATTATACCAAATGTTTCTGACAATGTTATACCAGATAAATCAACAAGTTTACTCGAGGTAATGGTGCGCATTTCATTTGGAGAAAAGAAGGAAGTCAGCCAATGAGACTAAACATACTGTTAGTGAATCTTTAAAACATGACCTCATCCATAAATGTTTGTACATGTGTCACGTAGACAGATTTTCAGAAGCAGTGGTGGATGTTTAATGGTGTGTTCACTCCCAGCACAGAGAATGTCTGCCTTGCACTCCTCGCACAAGTTTAACAGCAGGATCATATGTGTTTTTTGCCACAAACAGCCAGATATCTATCAGCTGTAAATTAGTGAGCAACGCCATGCACCAAGGCTCAGTGTTTCAGACTTTCCCTGCTTCTTCCTGTAATAAGAACATCTCCCCTCCAGGTCCAGTCAGAGGTCAACATTACAGAACATAAACACCCGAGAAAAAAAAAAAAAAATGCACTTTTTAATCCGAAAAGTTACAATTTAATTCTTGAGCTCTCCTCCTGTCGGTTAACGGCTCAGAGAAGACCAGACTCTTTCTGTGACTCCGGATGTTGGTTCCACCAGAAGGTCTGGCTCTGCCGTCAACCCTCTCCTCCAGAGCTGGCTGGCTGATTTGGAGGCGTAAAGGACACTGCCACCCCCCACATTTTTAGATCAGTAGGCAAAGTATGAGGGAGACAAATATCTGAGACAACCACCATGTTATTTTGGAAAGGTAAACAAAGCTTTTGCCCAAAATTATATCCAAACACACACCTTTGACCCACAAATTACCTTGGTCGACTTGAAAATCACAAGCTAACACAGTCAAGTTTGGTGACAGTGTCAGGTTTTTAACTACACCATTACCTTGGCTTTCTGGACAAAATAATTCACACTGACTATATGATCGTAATATCTACATCTCGTCTCGTTCCTTTCCTCTACCCCCTTCATTAGGATTTTATGCAGCAGCAGTAGCCACACGGTGTGGTAGTAGCTAGCTGGCAACCTGCGTTGGGGTGCATTAGTGTCACCTACTGGTTCATCACAATAGACCCTGTTTGGTTTAAAGATCATTGTAACCCCAATGCAGTGAATAAATGTATACACATCCTCTGCATCGATTAATTTTAACATTTTAAGGGAAAACATATATTGTGATATAATTGATACCAATTAAAAACATCAATGGACAGTCAAACGAATATTAAAGCTTTGAAATATGTGGAAGCTTGCCACTATGTTATTTTGCTAGTACCTGCGAGCAACACAACATTAATGTATTACTACCTTATTAAGTGAACATGGTTAATATGTTAGCAAACATCTGTATAGACATCCAGCAGATATAGAGCAACATAGCATTCATTTGGAGCTCTTTAACTGCTAAACACTCTAGTACAGTACAGTATGCTCACCAGCTAGTCTCTCACTGTGTCTGTCTGCTGTTTGCTGCTGATTGGCTAGTGTTGTTGTTGTGTACCTGCCTGCTGCTGTTTGAAATTATGATGATGAGTATGTATTGTGAGACTGAACTAAAAAGCTAAACCCTAAAACAGAAACAGTGAGAAAGAGGCTTTAATTCTCTGTAGCTCTCATTCAACTCATTGTCATATACAGCAGTATTGATAAATGCCAGTGTGCTCATTTCTTTGCTGCAGCCCCTAAAAGAAATTTTTGCAGAACAAAATCTCCAGACTGCTGTTTTAACTGCCTTGGCCATTTAAGATCATTTTTAAAGATAAAACTACACATGCCAGAAATTTGCTGTTTCATTCTATGAGGGCTAATATGTGTTCACAACACATCTTTTCTCTCTCTAAGGGACAGGTTTATTCTTAGGCGTGGGTGCATTTCTGTGCATTAGTCAGTACAGTAGTCATTCTGTACTGAGCTAAATATAGCAGCAGAGAAATGCAACGGTGGCTGTTTTTTCTAACCAGCCACCTCTGACTTCCACCTCCACTATCATCCCTCTGTGCCTCTCTAGAATCATTCCCCTAAACTTTATGTCTGCCTGCTCTGCTTGTGTGTGTGTGTGTGTGTGTGTGTGTGTGTGTGTGTGTGTGTGTGTGTGCACGTGCCTGGGGGGGTCTCTCAGGAGCGAGCTGCCAAATGGAGGACGTCGGATGGCTTAATGGACGGCCTGACCACCAACGGGGTGCTGGTGATGCATCCGGCAGGGGAGTTTGTGTCTGAGCCGGCTCCGGGTGTTTGGCGGGAAATCTCAGTTTGTGGAAACGTCTTTGCCTTGAGGGAGACTCGCTCAGCCCAACAGAGGGGCAAACTGGTAAGATAAAGGGGGCTGATGAGAAAATGCCACCAATGTTCGCTTTGTGGTCAGTGATATGCAATTACAAAGACAGTTCAATGTAAGCAAGGGAGCACTGTCTTAAAGCTGCGGGACCCAGCTAAATTTAAAGTACCAACTAAATCAACAACTCTGTTAAGCAATATAGTCTTAAAAGGATACCCAGCACGACACTTACTCATTACTGCTGCTTTTTTTAAATGCATGGAAAGTTTGTTGACTTTACCCAAAACAAGGTTATAACCCACCTTGTTTGGTAATCCCCTGCATTAACACGATAGCCTCTTCTTCCATGCTTATAAGAAGTTGGCACCAAATCAACAACAGCCACAGATACTAGATGTTTTTTTTTAATATATGTATTTGATTTATGGAATGCTGCTGGGACGTTAAAAATATTTAAAACAAAACATACTTCTAGGATAACTTACCAACCCTAGCTTTAAAGAACTTTCTTTCTCAGGAAATGAGGGTGTGGTTGATAGTCATACATAGTCATTACCATTGAAGTCAGACTGCCAGTCGAACAAGATCAACAACACTAGCACAGATTAGCGATAGCATTGATAATAGCATGGATAACCAGTAGCATGAATGTTAGCAGGGACAGTGATAGTTGTCACTCAGACAGAAATACTTCTTGTGTATTGTGGAGCTGCAGAGTTTATTCATGTTCAAACTATAACCTGTATAGTACATTTACTGCCACTAGACAACTTCTCTGCTAAACTTCAATAACTAAAAGTTATCCATCAAATATATTTGGAAGTATGGCTCATCAGCATTGACAGGAAAGGAAATGTGAAATATCATGACAATATCAAAACACAGGAGAGGGGGGCTTTAATAAGCACTGTTGCATAACCCAGCTGTCCCATATACGGTATAACTTTCTGTAATATGGAAAACATTTGAGCTGTCTTAAAAAGAATAGTTTTTATGATTTATGGTTATGGTTTCTGGGGGTTTCAGCATTGACGGCTATGCCATTGTTAGATTTTATCATCTGGATTTGTTCAGATCATTAGATCACTGGTTTTATGTCCTGAAAACTGTCATTTACATTATAACATTATCCTTTGAAAGACAAAAGACAGGAGTATTTTTCATAGATTCTGTATTTTTTGTGTATATATATTATATATGTAACAGCAATCTGAGCGGGTGCGAAGGCAACTTTTTTGTCTCTCATTCAAACAAAAAAAATCTGTCTTTAATAATTGTACGTCAGCTACACTCCAAAGATAGACATGCTGCTGATGATGATGGCGTTATGAGGGAAAGCACTTAAACTAAATGGGTGTCAGCTGTCTGTCTAGTTGAGCACAGTGCCATCATGTGGTGGTTAGAAGGGGACTGTTGGAAGGTACCCTTGTACAGAGTGTATCAGCCCAGTGCAGAATGTTCCCAGTTTAACAGCTCCCTCCAGTATGTAAATAAATCAGCATTTCCTCTGTCCTGACAGCCCAGTTATGACAAATGATGTACCCTCTCTTCTCCTCTTTCCCCTGCTACATTTCTATCCCCTGTTCTCCTTTCAAGGTTGAAAATGAGTCAAACACCCTCCAGGACGGTTCTCTGATTGATCTGTGTGGGGCTACCCTGCTATGGAGGACCCCCGCCGGACTGCGCCACACTCCCACCCTCAAACAGCTGGAGTCCCTTCGCCAGGAGCTGAATGCAGCCCGACCCCAGTGTCCAGTGGGCTTCAACACCCTGGCATTCCCAAGTCTGGCTCAGCGTGAGATCGTTGACAAGAAGCAGCCCTGGGTCTACGTTAATTGCGGCCACGTACATGGCTACCATAACTGGGGCTACCGCAAGGAAAAGTGTCCCGCCGGCCCTGGGGGCACAGCACCAGCCAGCACCGGGGAGAGGGAGTGCCCCATGTGCCGGCGAGTGGGCCCCTATGTGCCGCTGTGGCTGGGCTGTGAGGGCGGATTGTACCTGGATGCTGGGCCACCCACTCACGCTTTCTGCCCCTGCGGCCATGTATGCTCAGAAAAAACAGTGGTGGGGTGGAGCCAGATCCCATTACCCCACGGCACCCATGCCTTCCACGCTGCCTGCCCCTTCTGTGGTACCTGGCTGACAGGAGAGCAGGGCCACATCAAACTCATCTTCCAGGGCCCCGTTGACTGAAGCTACTCAGAGGAAACTGAAGGTGGAGTGGACAGAGGTGAACCTGCTGGGTAAAGACTGTCACTGTGTGCAAAGACAAAAATGTGGACACTCAACTGTGGGATGAAAGAAGGAGAACAAGAAAAGGACTGTTAACATGATGCAATAGTAGATTGCCAAGCCTTCAAATAGAATATGAGGTGTACGGAGAGTATGTAAATAAATTGTGTTGAAATCAACATCTGTGGTGACCTTTTGTTGTACCTGCTGAGTCTCAGACTCAAGTGCATTTCTGATCATTCAGAGCACGATTCAGTCAGATTAAACATTGATATTAAATCAATGTTTAATCTGACTGAATCATATTGTAATTGCACAGTACAAGCTTCTAGAATTACATTTTCTATTTGTTGTTCTCTAAGCAACCAACACCATAAATAATTTATCTGCCCTAAATATTTATATATATATAGTACCTCTCTAACATTAATCATTTTTGATGTAGTTGTTCACACACGTCATTTTCTTGTCCAGTAATATTTTAGGTACACTCAAGTGGTTCAGACCTTGTCGAAGTAATGAAGCTGTGATCCTTAAAGTACCCGTGTAACCTCAACATTTTAGCATCATGGCTGCCCCACACATGTTCACACAAACTGACTACTCTGTGGTGAGCTGCAGACTCAACGGAGTGTCTCTGAGCCTTGCTCCCAGTTTGCAGCCCATTGTGCTAAAAATAACTTAAGGTCAACAAGCAGCTCCATGCCTGCCCACCAGGAGAGAGTGAGAGTGAGTGAGTGAGTGTGAGTGAGTGTGAGTGAGTGAGTGAGTGAGTGAGTGAGAGAGAGATAGGGAGAGAGGGTGAGGGAGAAGATAAGAACGCTAGGGCAGCTTTGTCATAAGGAGAGCTACACGTCACCTATTCAATACTGACTGCACAAACCGGAAACAAGTACCCCACAAGCATATTCCAATAGCTGCCCTGTAACACACATCTCTGATTCAACAGTCACAGATTTTTAGGTAAATAATGCATTTTGTATTGAATTAGAGCAGATATTTTTTGTATCTTATAATGCCTAATATCACTGCTGAAGAGGTTTCATTGCAAATAGGATGCAGAGAGCAGCTGTAATCCCACCAAGAGCTGCTGCAGGGTTTTCATATCAGAGCAAAAGTCTGAACAACAACTGGCGATGTCAAATTTGTCTTCATTTGCCTTTCCAGCTTTTCCAGTTGAAACAGTGATGAACTACAGCTGAGTTGCCTGCACCTACAGATGATCTGCCTGGTGTGTGCAGTTCTTTTAAAGGTCCACAGGGAGAGAAAGGGGGACTAATCAAGGAAGGCTGCAGTGTGGATGACAGGCAGCAGAGGAGATCTACAGTGTTAGCCTGGGAGATGGATCTTAGGGTTGTTAAAGGACTTGTTTCGGAAACTGCAACAGTGCAACACTAGCCCCAGAACATGTACTGGATGTATGTGTGTGTGTGTAACATCCCTTATGAAAAACATTATTAGGCAGTTGCAATTTTTGATATCAGTCAGTATGCCCAATAACCATATCCATCTATTCTACACTTTGGTCCAAAGACGGATATCTCAAGAGGCTGACAGTTGATCTATGATGCATGGCTGTGGTCGCTTGAAGATGGATCTCAATGTGTTGATGACCTCTGACACTTCCTCTAGCCCTGCCATCAGGACATAAATTTAACTCACTCACAAGAGTAAATTTAGTGGGACTTGACATCAAAGTCATGCAAGGCAGCAGCATCCCTTGCTGCCTGCTTTTCATGCTACCACCAGGAGTCTCCAAAATCTACAGATATTACACCGTCATTTCTCTGTTCAGGCTTCAAAATCAGTTTCAAAAACATAAAACTTAACAATCCAGGTAGCTTACATTTTAATTTCTACATATTGATTCTGTGAAAAGACAAATCCATAAGTGTTATCAAAAGTTGTTGTATTCAAAGTCAGTGGCAATTGATAACAATGTCATCAAAGCTTTAACACTGATGTAGTTTTGTAGAAGAAATTCAAACCGAGAATTTTAATATTTACAATATTAATGAGATAATAATACAAACTCAGAAATATGTACTTTCTCCATAAGTGAATAAACAAGCTGTTATCACAGGTAAATAAGGTCCCAGAACAATGTTTGAAGATAGAAAGGTGGCAGGGTTCACCACATACACGTTTGTTTATTCAGTTTATTCAGTCATGAAACAAAGATAGTTTATTTATTTAATTTGTTTTGGCAGAAAAAAATCATCCAATGAGGATCTCTCTTCTTTTTAATGTTCCTTTAACAAAACTACAGATTTCTAGTATTTTTTTTTTTTTTTTAATCTGGGCCATACATTTACGTTGGTGTGTGTAAATGAGTAATACTAACCAAACCTTTAAAAAAAAAGGATTGGTTGTTGCCTCATCTCAAAACCAAAACTCCTGTCTCAGTTGGCCTAAAGGATTATGTTGCAGCAATTGCAACTGTGTTACTGGTGTAAGACAATGATCACATGGTGTATTCTGTGTAACACAGTATGAATATGTATTTCTGTGTGTATAAATACAATATTAATAAATTATAACTGTTGTCACTGTACAGCGGAAGAGAAAATAGTGGAATGCACTCAAACAAGTGAGATGTGAGCTGCAGTACAGGCCTGTCAGGGAAAGATACCGATCTAATGTCTGTGGGTCAGACACCATGCCCTCACTTCTGTGAAAACAGTTTTTTTTAAGTATGAATTATTAGAAACGTAAAACATTTTTTATTTAACAATTTTAAATGGTATTTTCTTAAAATAACCTGGCCAATTAAGGATACAGTTCACCCAAAAATGACTTAAAATGCCCATAAAATGGCTACATTCAGCTCGTCCTGTGTAATCAAAGTCTCCAGAAGCACCGATATCATGTGTGTAGTTGAAAAGAGATTATTTAAGACAATGTGCGCTCGAGCTTCTGCAACAACTTCAGACAGTGTGTTGCTAATGCTCTTATCTTAGCAGCTAGATGAGAATGGCTCAAAAAAAAGCAGTGTAAATAATATCTTTTCAAATCAATTTACAATCTCTTTCTAGTGTTTCTACGATGTGTTGAGACACAGAAATCATAATTAAACAGAAACATTGATGCTCATATGACACCCACTGCAATCATTTCTTGTACAGTCCCTCAACATTCAAGAATCCATTGTATGGGTACTGTTAAGCATGATACCAACAACGTGTTGATGTTGATCTTTTTCATCATTTTATTATATATATATTTATAATATGTACAGAAAAAAAACATGATCAAACTCAGCAGGGAAACAGCACCAAAGTGAACAACCCAAACAGAAAAATGGTGACTGACAGGCAAACTCCTGCCCGGTGCTTTTTATTAACAAACAACACCTAGTGAGTGCCTTTATTAAGCCATTGAACAGCGATGAACACGTGTGCAAATGACATGGAAAATACCCCCTTTAACCCAAATGAATACAAAAAGTGAACTGAAGAAGAAAAGTCAAGTTTTGTTTCACCAGAATAACATTCATAAGCAAAAAGCCCCACCCTGCATCTGTTTAGCCCAACATCACAGTCCCCACTCAACCCAGTGTCCTCTCATACTTCGATGGACAAGACAACACAGTATAGTATTCAATGAACACATTAAATCAGTAGTATATCGAGACTTGTTGAAAGAAAGATTATAAAAAGGAACAGTCATCAAACCTCACAACATCCAGTATGTGTGTGTATGTGTGTGCGTAACTTCAGAGTTAAGTTTCCAATGATTGCTTGTTCGGCATCTACTCAAGTGAGACTGGCGTGATGCCGGGATGCCTACATGTGCCCCCCCCCCCCCACACACACACTGCTGTTTCCTTCCCTCCCCCTTAATGTCAGCTTCCAGTCCTGTACAGCAACTATAGCATTCCAGACCTGCTTAACAGGGCTGAAAATACAAGGCTAAAAATATATTTGTGTAAAAATTATGCCACCACACACACACAACTCACCTCAAAGTGATGCCAGTGTGATCACAAGTGCATCACTCTGATCACTCCAGGGTTGAAGCTTTCAATGATGAGGGCTGTTGTTCTCAACATAATGTGGACTCATCTATTTTCACTTTCCAGGAGCTGAAATTGCACTTTTGCAACTGCATGTTCTTTATGATGCCTCACCAGAGCCTGAGGCATTGTTGTACCTGAAATGCTGACATTTTTTCATGCAGACAGAGCCAGGGGTGTGACCAAAGGCTGGGTGAGATTCTTTTAGCTGAGTGGAGGTCGGCCAGGGAGGATCTTGAGGAATTCATTAAGCTGCAGTGACATAGTTGGCTGGAGGGGAGATATGGGAGTTCATATCCGGTCAGCAAACCTAGACCAGTCAGTCCCTGAACCTATAGATATCCCCAAACACAACACAAGCAAAGACAACAACATCAAAGATTACGAAGAAAGAAATTAGGAAAAATAAAAGAGTGTAATCTTGGAAGGCCTATTAATTCCCTAGTGCAGTATGTTAAACCTTTAAAGTGGGACTAGACATATACAGCAACATCACCAAAGTTTCCGATTCTTTGTAAAATAGGGTAAAAAGATGCAGCTCAGATTGATGCGGTCTCACTGATTTTTACAACAGTGGAGGGCCCCCTCTTTAAGGCAGGGGGATGCTCTTTTCTCACATTCTTTCAAGTTTCCCTGGAAATACAACTGGGACCTAACTCAGTGATGAGAAGCAAAGAGCCATTCAGAGCTTCACATCTACCCCTGATTTCACTGTTACTACATGCAGTCTGATACCGCTGCGTGTTTGTGTTGTTTCTGGAATATCATAATTAATATCGGTCTTAGACCATCACTGAGGAGAACAATCACATATGTACCGTCTTAGCTTTGCAATCCAGGAGAGAAAAGACAGGAAAAAAGTATTTTAGTTCCCTAAACCTAACCGAACAGCCACTAAACTATTAAGGCAGAAAATAATAGGTGAAAATTGTGTACAAATAAAAAGTACAATAACATGTCACATAAAACGAATCCTGGTCTCCTAAATCCTATACTCAAACTAGTCAGCCACAAGAATTACTCCAGACTTCATCACTGTTTAGAAAGTTGAAATGAGTCCAGGAGCAGGGATGTCACAAAATCAGATTTTCACAACACCATTACTGTAGCCAAAAGAGTTCACAATATCGACACAGCCTGTTGGCTCCTCCAACATGGTCACACACGCTGCTATCAGCTTGCTAGCTACTGTGCCTTCTTCTTCTCTTATCGGTTTTATGGCTGTTGGCACCAGTGTAATATATAAATATTTACTGTTTAAATATAATGATGATCATTGGTATCTGTATGTATTGCAACATCCCTATCCTGGAGCAATATTAATTATAATGTCTGAGGAACAACACCAACAAGGTGATATCAGCTGACAAACACATCTTAAACTCAAGGGGCATTTACTATCCTTTACCAGAGTGTTAACACACTATTCATGAGCAGATTGAGTGGGCTCAGTTGTCGTTACCTGACTGAAGTGCTATATTTTGGTGGTACATGTTGGAGAAAGATAGTAACCCTTTTCTCTCTTTAAGGATGTTCTTTGATGACTGACAGCAAAACCAATGCAGCTGAATGTTCCAAAAAAAAGCCAGCAAGTGGACAGATCAAAACTTTGCACTTTGTGTTCATGATTTTGCGAGTGTTATGGTTTCTTACATGGTATCTGTGCCAAAATTACGGTATCCCATTAAGGATATTGTTTGGAGATCAATCATTAGTGTCCATGTCCACAGGATTATGGACCTGTCCTGAGTAATGTAGAAATACCTGTATACTGACACTTTAGTGCTCCATTTTGTGACACATGTGTCATCCTTCCTTTTACAGTTCAGTCCTTTACAGTATTTACTAAAGCATCTGATAAGGGGCCAGAAATGCACAGGGACATAAAAGAAATACATGTGAGAATCAAGTGTCCAAAATAGACTATGTTTGACAAGCAGGCCGATCTGAGGGAAAGAACAGCAGCTTTTGTTAGACCCACCCCCACAGTCAACAGACACACCCACACCAAATTTCTACCTCAGCTTCATCGGCAAACAAGCGGGAATAGAACATGACATTCTAAAACCCACCTGTCACGTACAGAACATGAGTTTAAGTTAACTGCACAAGTCATCTCTATCTCAATTATCAATGAGAAAATCAAAAAAATAAAAGCAAAACAATAAAACAGTAATTGTAAGATCATTGCAGAATATTTCAAATTCTTTCCATCAGAGTCACTCCCCTTCATTTCTGTCATGCCTCATCATCTGTGTGCAGTGTTATCTGCTCTTGGATTATAATGTTTAGTGTCATTAGAGGATGTCAATGTGCTAAATGTAACAGCATTTTGACACATTGATTCCTTTACATATGAAATTCATCTTTTGAAGACTGAAAAAGAAACACTAACAGCATATATTGCAGTTGTACCTCCACTTCCTCCTGCGCAGCTATGATGTCTACATGTGAAAGCAACTGAGCTTCCTGCTTCTTTTCTACCTCCAGTGTTGAGCCAGGACTTTGGTTTAAGAATCCCTCGATTAATGCTTCTGTCAGAACTAATTACAAATTGTCTGTATGTGATCTCATTATTGTTTAAGACAAGAGGCCCAGTCAAATCTGCATTTATGACAGCAACATTTTGAGCCACCATCAACTAATTTTGATCGAACTGTTGGAAATTAAACCTGCATGAAAATGTTCCTAAATTTAACTTTGGAGTGATTTTTGACATGCAATCTTTGGAGCTCTGCCTTTTGAGAGAAAAAGAGAGGGAAAGTCCAAAGTGTATCATATCATATCATATCATATCATATCATATTAGCTATATTGTACCATCCAAAAGTACATGGTACAGTGGTTGTCATCTCTTGAGAAAACTGTGTTAACTAGTAACCAAGCTAGCTGGCTTGCTAACAGTAACTGGTTAGATGTGAGCTAACCAGTTCCAGTGGCTTGCCATCCAGCCCCACAAGCAAAAACACTAACCAGCTTCAAAGAATGCAAAATTAATTTTGCTTTGCCTCTTTCTGATGTGAGCAGTCATGAAAGGCTTCAGAGAGCTTATGGTGGAACTGAGGAGCTGCACCTGAACATTTTTGGGATTTATTAAAGATAATGATTCATACTTTATGCAGCAATTGGCTACATGTGAAGGGTCATAAAAGCAAGTTCTGTTTTTTTTCTTTCTACAAGCAACTGCTTCCATGATCTGTATACAGTACCTCCTAGTTTGTTTGAAGCATTTAGAGACCATAAAGGTGTGTACAGTAAGGAGAAATCCCCTTTGCTTTCTGTCTGAGCACACCTAAAGAGAGCGACAGCCGAAGCTGAGGGAGAGGACGGATGGAGGGAGAGGAGGCTCAGTGAAGGGGCTTTCCCTGGATCATCGTCAATAAATTGCAGTGATGAGTTACTTTTAGCAGGCTGCTGCTGTTCAGTAACATTTCCAACAGTGTATGTAGCATCTACAGTGTGTCACGCAGGTGTGTGTGTTTGTGTGTGTGTGTGTGTGTGTGTGTGTGTGTGTGTGTGTGTGTGTGTGTGTGTGTGTGTGTGTGTGTGTGTGTGTCTCTTGATAAGCTCACTGATCCAAACCTTATCTTCCACTACCTCCATTCCCCTCTAAACCAATATTAATATTTCCGGCATCTATCCTCTTGGCTGAAAGTAGCAGTAGCCTTGGTGGACAATTCTGTCCCCTCTTCACAGACTGGTTGCTTTCCACTTTCTGCTGTTTGGTGGGTGTACAGGCCTGAATTAACCCTTGCAGAGTTCTTAACACTCTTATAGTTTACTCCTCTACTTGGCCAACCATCGCTGGATCACCAGGCAGGCCAACAGAGGGGGAGTCAGCGAGCTGGGTGTGGGGTACCGGGTGTCATGGAGGACTGGTGGGGTGTATAAGTGACAGAGATGATGAAAGGGAACACAGAAGGGGAAGATAGTGGAGGTGATGGTTGGGACGGCTAGAGTGAGGGGTCCTTTAACAGCAGCCACCTCCAGACTGCCTGACAGGGGTGCTCTCAATTTTTAAGTTGGGCTTGTCGCCACCTGCTGTGGCCCCAGGGCCCATGCGCTTCTTGATCTCCGCAGCCATGGTCATGAAAGCCTGCTCTACATTGGTGGCATTCTTAGCGCTCGTTTCCAGGAAGGGGATGGCCAAAGAGTCAGCAAACTCCTGCAAGAAAAGAAGGAGGAAACACTGGTTTAAGAATTTAAATCTCAAGTCAGTATCAGTTTGTTGACAGTGTGTTGTCTGCCCTTGATACAATATGCAGTTATTAACATACTACATCTTATGTCTGCTTCCCAGTGGTGGAATGTAACTAAGTACATTTACTCAACTACAAATTTAAGGTCCTTGTGCTTTACTGCAGTATTTCCATATTATGCAACTTAATACTTCTACTCCACCAAATTTCAGAGGCAGATGTAGCAGATGTATGTTGTACTTTTTACTCCACTGACAGCTTTAGTTACTAGTAGGGCTGTAATCTCCTAGTCGGTTTAATGGTCGATACGTTCTGACTCGACCAAAATTCTGATTTTTGGTGTGTTAATTACATGTTACTATGGTAGTGCGTAAACATGCAGCGGGTCCTCTCCATCCCAATGCTGTGTGTCCTGCATATGGCATATTTGACTTCATCAGGAGGAAAGTACCAAGTGCTAATGGGGGTGTTTTCAGAGCACCTTCAGAACCCCCCCCCCCCCTTGTTTTAACTATTTTGGATTAGCCCAACCCACTACAGACAAACAGATTGAAGAATGTAATAAAAGGCCTAGGTCTGGTGCTTTGTTAAATATTTATTTATTTTGCATTTCATTTACAGTCATTCCTATTCTACCAAGTCAAAGACATAGCAGTGTGGCAGCATTTTACAAAAATGGAAATGTAAGGGTCCTGCAATGAGCTGGCGACTCATCCAGGGTGTACCCTGGCCTTTGCTCATAGAGTTAACTGGATCTGGCCCCATAAACCCCCGCGACCCCTTGAAAAAAGGGGGATAAAAGCGGTAACATCCCCACAACCCTCACAGAAAAGGCGGAGGAAAACGAAATGAAACGAAAAAAAGTTGAAAGCAAAGTTTGCAAGCAACAGTTTGTATATCACAGCCCAACTACAAACATGGCATATCACCTAAAAACAGTAAGCTGACTTGTCTGCGTTAGGTTGCTCCGTCCGTTTTCAGTATATATATATATTTTTTTTTCTTAAAGTGGACTTGCCTTTTGTGTTTAAGAGTAAAAGTTTGGGGTTAATAGTTCATGTCTCAGCCACGAAGCTGAGCTCCTGTGTTCAGTCTCGCTCTGTGCGAGGACACACACAGAGCAAAATGATAGTGTCTGTCAATTATTATAACATGACAAAAACAATTGGCTAAATATTTCTCAACAGTTCTTGTGCTGATATCACTAGTTGACATAGTATATTTTCGGAAATCATGGGCTATGATATTGCGCAGATACACGTGATGCAAAACGCTGTCAGAGACAGACTCAAGTGTGTTTATTAATCAATTCATTTGAATTAATTAATTTCAGTGCAAAATAATGGGGTAAAAATGATTTAATCTAAAACAAATAGACTACTAGTCTTTATGTTTATTTTTAATTAATTAAGCGGAAGGCTACCAACAATCCCCCCCCCCCCCACACACACAAATCAGTCGATTTTTGTCGACATTTCAAAACAGGCTTTTTTTCTGACACCATGACCATGAGATCTGCAGTTCTCACAGGACAGCCACACTACAAACATAGGATGATTTTATAGAACAGGCGGCGTTGCTGTAGGTTAAACCAGTCAACAGCATATAAAGTAATTACAATAAGCTCAAACCTTAAACAACTGAACAGCAGTGAAATGCAACATACACATTAATGCAGCAGTAATAACAACTCTACAATGAGATATAATAGGAACACACTGACAGGGAACATTTTACTGCACTGTAAGAACTTTTAGTTGTGATACAATATGGTATACCTAAGTGGCAGGTAATTATTGTTTAACAGTATCGGTTGCATCCTTAATGAATTCCCCATGTTGTTACTTTATGCACGGGAAGCAGCCATACCTTGGCTGTTGTGTAGTCCACTACTTTCTTCGTGGTCAGGTCACACTTGTTGCCCACCAGAAGCTTGTTCACATTTTCGCTAGCGTAGCGGTCGATTTCCTGGAGCCACTGCTTAACATTGTTGTATGACTCCTGCACAATGACAAAGAGGATATCAGCATGACAAACACCTGATATAAGTTGGTTTACAGGTTTTCTGACACCCCTGTCACTGGGCATTGAGAGCAGGATTCCAAAAAGAGAAGAATTCCTCTGAAATCCTGAAATACAGTTGGAGGAAACATAAGATTATGACAAACACCTGCACATTTATGGAATTAGATTTGTGCCAAAAGAAACAAACAAAACTTCTTAAATGTCAAACAAAAACAGGAATTTGAGAGAACATAAAACTCATTTCAAAAATAAAACTTAGAAATTGCAATCAAATAATTTGTCAAATAGTGTAAAATATTGGTCTTTTACTCTTCTAATAATGCATTATGTTGTTTACGGTTCCCTCTGCTGGTCTCTCTCCGCTCAGACTTTTGCGCTGACTCTCAGCTTTGCGCTCTCTCTGCAGCTCTTTCTCGTTTGCGCTCCCTGACTTTTTGTTTGCAGTTTTGGCACAAACCTCTCGGGTAGGCGGGCCTTTTCAGCAGAGCGTCCCCATTGGCTAGTTAGATTTTGACTGACACAGCTCAGTACCTATGTGTAGATAGCTAGCGCGCTAAACGACCCCAGCTTTAAAACGGAGAGAAGAAGAGATGACGACGACAATGAAGACCAACACTAACAACCCACAACAAGAAAAACAAGTGAAATGTAAGTAGTTATGACATACATATATTGTTCTTCATTGTCGTTGTCGTCCTTGTCATCTTCTTCTTCTCTCCGTTTTAAAGCCAGGGTCATTTAGCGCGCTAGCTATCTACACATAGGTACTGAGCTGTGTCAGTCAACATCTAATTAGCCAATGGGGACGCTCTGCTGAAAAGGCCCGCCCACCCGAGAGGTTTGTGCATTCTGATACAACCTTTTAAAGACATCAAATGTTTAATACTTTTTGAGACTGTATCAAGAAAATTCAGATTGATAATAAGGCAATATAAGATAGCCAATTTTCTAAATTCATCATTGTGCCTTAATGCACCATTCTAAACGCCGGAATCACATTCAAATGCATACAATGATAAGCTCTATATATCATCCTGGGACCAGAGAAACTGTTCTGATCTGATTGTCTGTTCAGGTATTTCAATTTATGACATGAACAGAAATGCAATTTATCAATGGTTCACTATGTTACCATGGCGCCGTACTAGGTGGCAGCCTGTTGCAGCAGCTCCTGTGGGTTTCCAAACTTTTTGTAGTTTTTTTTTGTAGTTTTTTGAATTTCTGTTTAGATTATTGTTGTGAGTTAAGACAACTCTTCTCCGGTGAGCGTGAGGGGATGGACACTTTCCTTTTTTGAACTTTTGGGGCACTGTTGCTGCACTTTTTTGTGATGTTTTTGCTAACCCTAGCAACGGAGGGTCAGGAGCGCATCACTGAGCGCATTGTTTACACACGCGACCAGCTGATTGCGCTGTGTAAACCTGCACTGCTGCCTGGAGCCAGGCCTGAGGTCCTGAAGGAGCTGCGGAGGAGACGCCGTGGCTGCAGAGCCGGAGTGAAACGGAGGGTGAAGAGGAGGAGACACAGACCGGCTGTACCGGCGATCGTCATGGGGAACGTGAGGTCTCTGGGGAACAAGACGGACGAGCTCGCCGCACTGATAAAGGCTCAGAGGGAATATCGTGAGTGCAGTGTGTTGTGTTTCACGGAGACATGGCTTCACTCGCACATCCCGGACCACAGCGTGGCGATTCCCGGCTTCAGCACTGTTCGGGCGGACAGGGACGTGTCAAGCAGCGGAAAGAAGAAAGGAGGAGGGATTGCACTGTACGTGAGTGAGAGGTGGTGTAATCCCAGACATGTTCATGTGAAGAAACGTATCTGTACCCCGGACATTGAACTGTTGACTGTGGGGATGAGGCCTTATTATTTGCCCCGGGAATTCACGTCCGCCATCATTATCGGTGTGTACGTTCCTCCTTCAGCTGATGCAGCGCTGGCCTGTGACGTCATCCACTCCGCTGTTGCCCAGATACAGACGCAGCATCCTAACGCATTTATTGTCATCACTGGGGATTTTAATCATGTCTCACTGGACAAAACCCTTCCAACATTTCACCAGTATGTTGACTGCCCCACCAGAGACTGTAACACACTGGATCTGTTGTATGCAAATGCTAAGGATGCATACAGTCCCACAGCCCTCCCCCCTCTTGGAAGATCTGACCACAACCTGGTTCTGCTGACCCCTAAGTATATCCCCCTTGTTCAGCGGCAGACTGTCCACACTAGGAGCGTGAGGAGGTGGACTCAGGAGGCTGCTGACGCACTACAGGACTGCTTTGAGTCGACAGACTGGGATGCACTTGTTGAGCCACATGGAGAGGATCTCAACAGCATGACCGACTGCATCACAGAATACATCAGGTTCTGTGAACACACCACCATGCCAACCCTGGACTGTACGCTGCTTCCCTAATAATAAGCCATGGATCACCAATGACCTGAAAGCCCTTCTTAACAAGAAGAAGAGGGCGTTCAGGTCTGGAGACAGGGAAGAACTGAGGAGAGTGCAGCATGAACTCAGGGATATGCTGAGGGCCTGTAAAGACGCCTACAGGAGGAAGCTGGAGGCCAAACTCCAGCAGAACAATGTGAGGGATGTGTGGACTGGTATGAAGCAGATCACTGGGTGTAAGGTGAGCGGCAGACAGTCATCGGGCAGCCTGGAGAGGGCAAACGAGCTGAACAGATTCTTCAATAGGTTCAGCTCACAGCCTTCTGTCGTCTCCCTGACACCTCCAGACCCCCACACACCCTCACTGCCCCAAATGCTTCCTCCCCTCCTCCCTCACTCCTTTGATGTGAGCTCTCCTGTGCAGCACCTCTCCTCCTCGTCCTCCTCCTCCTCCTCCACCTCTTCCTCCACCAGCAGCCTCCCCCGCATGACTGTGACTGCAGGCCAGGTTAGGAGACAGCTGGAGAGACTCCACCAGCAGAAGGCTCCAGGCCCTGACGGTATCAGCCCCAGGATCCTGAAGACATGTGCCAGCCAGCTGTCTCCTGTCCTACAACACCTCTACAACCTGAGCCTGGGTCAGGAGAGAATACCGGTGCTTTGGAAGACTTCCTGCCTGGTTCCTGTTCCAAAGAAGTCGACAGCATCAGACCTCAATGACTATCGACCAGTAGCCCTCACATCTTACGTCATGAAGGTGCTGGAGAGACTGGTTTTGGCCAACCTGAGGCCGCAGGTGAGAGCCCTGCTAGACCCTCTGCAATTTGCTTACCAGCCCCACTTGGGAGTTGATGACGCTGTCATCTACCTGCTGCAACGAGCCCATTCGCACCTGGATGGTGGAGGAGGCACTGTGAGAATCACATTCTTTGATTTCTCTAGTGCTTTTAACACCATTTAGCCACTGCTACTGGGGGAGAAGCTGCGGGTGATGGGTGTAGACGACACAATGATCTCCTGGATTACTGACTACCTGACAGGCAGGCCACAGTTTGTCCGTATGGGCAGTGTTCTGTCTGATGCGGTGGTTAGTGATACAGGAGCTCCACAGGGGACTGTGCTGTCTCCTTTCCTGTTCACCTTATACACCACTGACTTTCAGTACAACACTGGGTCGTGTCACCTGCAAAACTTTTCTGACGACTCGGCTGTTGTTGGGTGTATCAGTGAGGGACAGGAGGAGGAGTACAGGGCACTGGTAGACAACTTTGTGGAGTGGACTGGACAGAATCACCTGCGGCTGAACATCAGCAAGACCAGAGAGATGGTGATAGATTTCAGGAAGAAGAGGAAGACGGCTTTCCAACCTCTGTGCATTCTGGGAAGGGATGTGGAGGCGGTGGAGGATTACAAGTACCTGGGTGTTACCATCAACCACAGACTGGACTGGAGATCTAACACTGAAGCTGTGTACAAGAAGGGGATGAGCAGACTTTACTTCCTGAGGAAGCTGAGATCCTTCAACGTGTGCAGCAAGATGTTGGAGATCTTTTATCAGTCTGTGGTGGCCAGTGTACTTTTCTTTGCTGTGGTTTGTTGGGGAAGCAGCATTGGAGCCAGTGACACCAACAGACTCAACAAACTGATCAGGAGGGCTGCCTCTGTGATTGGCTGCAAACAGGACACTCTGGAGGCTGTGGTGGAGAGGAGGACACTGAAAAAACTGTTATCCATCATGGATAATCCTCTCCACCCTCTCCAACTCACACTGGTCAGACAGCGGAGCACCTTCTCCGGAAGGCTGCTTCAGCTTCGCTGTCGTAGCAATAGATACAGGAAATCTTTCCTGCCACAATCCATCACTTTATACAATAACTCTCTCACCTCTGCCTGACAGAGAACTCTGGTCTCTCTACTGTTTTTTTGTATATATTATTATTGTTATAGCATATTTTGCATATTTTGTTTTGTTGTATATATTATCATTGTTTATAGCACACTGTGCACTGTATATATACACTATGTTTATATTGGATTCTATTTATGTTATGTACGAAGTGTTTTATTTGCTGACCCACTACTGCTGTAACAAAATAATTTCCCAGTCTGGGATCATTAAAGTAATTCTATCTATCTATCTATCTATCTATCTATCTATCTATCTATCTATCTATCTATCTATCTATCTATGAATGATTATGTTCCCATGAAAAGCTGTACAATACTAACTCCACATTCACAAGATCAATCTCAAACAGGGTTTGGTAGTGACCCTCGTTACATTTTGAGTACTGAATTCATACACAGCAAAGTAACAAAACAATGCCATAATAAGCGTCAGACTACTTTCCCACTCTGACAAATCAGTCTAGACTGCTGACCCACCTGATCTGTCACGTCATAAACAACTATGATGCCGTGGGCTCCGCGGTAGTAGCTGGAAGTGATGGTCCGAAACCTTTCTTGACCTGCAGTGTCCCACTAGACACAGACAGAGATTAAACAAAATAACAGCAAAGGAGAAAAGATTAGAAATCCAAACACTGAAATACAATATAACAATTCTCTCCTTAAAACTCCTGTGAAAAAATCGTATGTATTGTTTGTGTGGAATTCAAGAGTTAATGAAACCAATGCAGAATAGAGCAATAGGTGGAGGTCAGAAGTACAATGAAAACATATACATAGGTGTGATTGGCAAAGGACAAAAAAGCAGGAAAATGTACAGCTCCACTATGTCTCTCTACATTTATTTTTGTCCCATTGTTGGCTTCAGCTAAACTGTAAGCAGCGGTACTCTGAGTCAGTAACCTAACAACACTAGGGAAAAATTTGAAAAATAACCCTGTAAATGGTGACTACTGGTGAGATTTTTGAAAAAAAATTCATTTTCAGAATTTCAGAATCTAAGACATGAGACAAAATAGTGTAGAAGTTGACATTGATGCTTCAAAACATGTTAACCTCTAGAGCATTAAAGAACTTTTTTACCATTATTTTCTTTATAATTATATCAGAATCAGAATCAGAAATACTTTAATAATCCCAGGGGGAAATTATTTTTGTTACACACTCCAGATTAGGGATGTAACGGTTACCGGTGTCACGGTAAACCACAGTGAACCACTTATTAACTCTAGATTTCACTTTTTAAAGTCGACCTAATAATTCCCCAAACATTGATGCAGAGCTGCAGTGAGGAGGATTTGACACAAACACTTACTGGGTGGACTGAGTTAGTGAATACAAACTGATTGAGATGACTGACTTTCATCTCAGCTCTGTTCACCTGAGCAGCGTCTACATGTGGCTCAGCAGACATTTGACCAATCAGACTGACCAAGTCCACTGACAACAGACGAGCAGGCAGACAGAGAGACAGACAGCCAATATATAAGTAATATCAGAAATATATAATACTTGTGGATTATATGTAGAATAGACTATATATAAAGAATAATATAAAATGGTGAATATAACATGTGTCTAGATAGAGATAAGAGCCAAAATAGAGTATTCATAATTCATTTAACAACAATAATCCTTTTTGTTTTGATCTAAAAAATTATCCAACCTGTTCCTCACAAAAGTGATGTGATCTAAATTATGAGTTTTGTGATCTGTTGGTTGCACCCTTAGTATTAAGTAACAATGACAGCAATAATTAATAATGACATTTTCTATTAATTTTTTTCACAGAGAGGGTCTGCTGGCCAATCGAGTGCTAATGCCACTACAACTCATTCTACCTCTGTAACGCAGACATTAAAGGACATGTTTCAAAAACAGGCTGCTTACGTGCCCTCATCAAAAAAAGCCAATTACCTATTTTGCACAGTTTTGATACATTCTTTTATAATTATTTAATGTTGATTTTGCAGTTTTTTGTTAAGGTTTTGGATTTGGACAATTTGAATAAATACAAATATATTTAAATATAAATCTTGATGAAATTATTTCAATTTATCATTTTTTTTTTCAACATTTTGAAGACATTTCAAAAAATACCGTGGTATACCGATAACCGTGATATTTTTGGTCACTATTACCGCGGTGTGAAATTTTCATACCGTTACATCCCTACTCCAGATATACAAACAAAATATATTATACAAGCAACATATATTAAGAACAAAATATAAATATATATATATATACATATATATACATATACATACATATACATATATATATACAGTCGTCCTCAAAATTATTCATACCCTTGCTAAATGTTGTGATTTTTTATTTTTGTGACGAAATGACTGCAGTTTTTCAAGTTTGTTTATGAGTTATATGATCAACGAGTGAAAGAATGACAACAATACTCAATTCAAGAAATTCTTAATTTCAGGGGTACTTTATTCATGGATTCTCAAAAATGCCATGTTTTATGAATATGAATAATTTTGAGGACGACTGTATATTTATATATATATATGTGTGTATATATATATGTATGTATGTATGTATGTATGTATGTATGTATGTATGTATGTATATATATATATATATATATATATATATATATATATATATATATATAAATATATAAATATATATATATATATATATATATATATATATATATATATATATATAAATATATAAAAATATATAAATAAACATATACACTATCACAATAAGTTAGGAATATTGTGAGAGACTCAGTGGATTTCATACATACGGTGTTTGTTTCACTTCAGAGAGTTTTGGGATAGGGAGGCAATTGTATTGGGGTGATAGACACACCTCATTTTGTGTTTTCCACGTAATGGTCTCACTGTGTACAGTGTGCCTTACATATTGGGGCCAATACCAAAAAACTAAAAGACAACCCTTTTCAATGTGGCATCAATTTCAACATTCTGTAGGTATAAAAAGCTGGTATTGTCAGTAAGTCATTCCAAGTTCATCGTTCAAACAGCCATGAACACACGACGTCACTTAACGGACGAGCAACGCCACCTAGCCATAGCGCACCTTCGGGTCGGCGGCAGGCAGTCGGATGTTGCTCGTGAACTTGGTGTGTCTCAAAGTGTCATCAGCTGACTTGATCAAGACACAGAACTACTGGCAGAGTTCGTGACAGACCCAGGAGTGGAGCCCCACGACTGACAGACCGCAACGATGACCAGTACCTAAGGACCTATGCACTCGGACATCGTTATGCAACTGCCACACAGCTGCAGGCCCAGTTACGAGATGTGACGGGTACTAGGGTTTCCAGACAAACCATTTGAAACCGACTCCACCGCTTTGGCTTGAATGCCAGACGACCGTTGCAGGTGACTCCACTGACACCAAGACACCGCCGTGAATGTTTGCAGTGGGCACAAGACCATGTGACCTGGACAATGCAGCAGTGGTCTACCGTCCTGTTCACTGATGAGTGTCGGGTCACCTTGCACAAAAATGATGGTCGTCAGCGTTGCTGGAGAAGGCGAGGTGAGCGATACGCTGAGGTCAACATGGTCCCCAGGGTTCCCTTTGGTGGAGGAGGTGCAACAGTCTGGGCAGGCATCACCAGTCGGCGCAAAACAGATTCGGTTATTGTAGATGGCTCAGTCACTGCACGTTCTTACCTCAGAGACATCATAGAACCCATCATCATCCCCCAATTCCGCCAGCACACCCCCAACTTTCTGTTCATGGATAATAATGCTCCACCACATTGTGCCAGAATTGTCACAGCTCGAGTTCAGGAAGTCAGAGTGCCTCATATGGTATGGCCAGCAATGTCCCCTGACCTGAACCCCATAGATCACGTCTGGGACCAGCTGAAGCAGAGACTGGATGATCGTACCCCACCCCCACGTGACCTGGCAGAACTGCGTGCAGCACTTGTGGAGGAGTGGAACGCATTGCCTCAGAACAACATCATGAGGCTAGTGAGGAGCATGAGTCGTCGCTGTCAAGCTGTCATTGCGGCAAATGGTGGAAACACCCGCTACTGACATTGTCAATTTTTGTTATTTGGGGCTATCCTTTTTATTGTCTAAATTTTTGGGGTAATAAATATTAAACTAATGAAAATGGTGTTTCTTTTCATTCATTATTAGTAATATCAAAGGGAACTTTTACTTATTTCATCAAAATTCAGACCAAATAGGAAAAGCACTCATGTAAATAACAATATCCCTAACTTATTGTGAGTGTTTCCACCATTTGCCGCAATGACAGCTTGACAGGGGTGGAGTAGGTGGGTGTGAATTGAGGTGGAGGGGGGCAGACAAGGGGTCTGTAACGAGGAGGAGGGGGAGGTAAAGTGGCAGTTGTTGTTGGGCAGCCAGCAGCAGAATCTTGTGGGAGAGGAGCTGCAGTATCAAACCCATTGAAAGAAAGGTTCAGTTCATTGGCCTGGTCCACACGGCCCTCCAACCCCATGCTACCAGTCCTCTGGAACCCGGTGATGGTTCTCATGCCACTCCACACATCCCTCATGTTGTTTCTCTTAAGTTTATTCTCCAGCTTTCTCCTGTAATTGTCTTTAGCCTCCCTGATGTTAAGGTTGAGTACCCCCTGCACTCTCCTCACCTCATCACGGTTGCCCTCTCTGAACGCTCTTTTCTTTTAAGGATTAAGGATGGCCTTGATGTCCTTAGTGATCCAAGGTTTATTATTAGCGTAACAGGTAACAGTCTGAGCAGGGACATTGCAGTCCACACAGAAGTTTATGTAATCCGTGATGCACTCTGTGAGCCCATCAATGTCCTCCCTGTGGGGCTCACAGAGTGCAGGCCTGTCAGTTATTTCAAAGCAGCCCTGCAGTGCCTCATGAGCCTCCTCGGACCACCTCCTCACAGTTCTTGTGGTCGTAGGCTTCCTCTTCACCAGAGGCACATAGCAGGGTTTGAGGTGAACCAGGTTGTGATCTGACCTGCCCAGCGGGGGGAGAGAGGAGGAGATGTGTGCATCCTTAATGTTAGCATACATAAGGTCCAGGGTCCTCTCCTCTCTGGTAGGACAGCTGACGTATTGTTTGAATGTCGGCAGAACTGTATCCATGGTGACGTGGTTGAAGTCTCCCAACATGATGATGAGGGCACTGGGGTGTTTAGTTTGAAGCTTGGAGATGGTGGTGTGTATGGTGCTGCAGGCAGATGTTGGGTTTGCAGAGGGAGGGATGTACAGGACAACAATGATGACATGTGGGATCTCTCTAGGCAGATAATATGGACGGAGTCCAATGGCAAGCAGTTCAACATCCGGGCTACAAAGCTGTTATTTAATTGTGATGTGACCAGGATTACACCATCTGCTATTCACTAGAACGGCAAGCCCCCCGCCTTTCCGCTTACCGCTCACGTTACAATCTTGGTCGGCCTGGACGGTGTGGAAGCCATCCACAGAGATGTTCTGGTCCGAAATGTCCCTGTGCAGCCATGTCTCAGTGAAGCACATCAGACTGCACTCCCTGTACTCCGTGTGGCTCCGTGTTAGCGCCGTTAGCTCGTCCATTTTGTTGCTAAGAGACCATACATTTCCCATAACAACAGAGGGGAGACAAGGCTTAAATCTTCTCCTTTCCATAAGCCTGTCCCGTCTCGACCCTCCTCTGCATCCCCGGCGTGTTTTTCTCCAGAGTTCAGGTGGTATGTCAGCTGGTCTGGCCACAATGCCGGCTGGCATTAGCGCGATCAGCTGTTCTTCGGAGTAAACAAAAACAGCGTGTCCTGGTGGAAGCGGCATTTTATAAAAATCAACACGAAAAAAGCACAAAAACTCAATAAAGACAACCCTGTTAGAGAGGGCAGGACTTCACAGAGTTACAGTGAAGAAAAATAACGAACAAAAAGAGTAAAAAGAAAGTTAAAGTTCAAAAAGTGAACTCAAAGGCTGGAGCAGCGTAACAGGCAGCTTGCAGCTTTTCGCACATGCGCACAAAGTCATCATATATTTTTTATGGAAACAGAATCTGTTTCAGAAGTCAGTGGGCCACATGACATGGAAGCTATTGAGAATAAAATCATAATTTCGGCATAATAATATTCATATATGATAGAGGAAGAACTAAAATACAATAAAAAGATCTGTGTCTCATTCTTCCAGTTTACCAATACAATCTGCTGCTGGTTTGGAGTCACTGGGCCACATGACATGGAAGATATCGAAAAAACTGCAGTTATTTTGTATGAATATATTTATGCTAAGTAAATTAATAATGGTCCCTAAATCAGTTTCCAGCGATTCAGCACGAGGCTCTGGGAGGTGAGCTAACCGTCCTCCTGCTGCTAACACTGGGCGAACCTCAGTAAAGTCGTGGCTGGACCTGAAACTAACTTCACCCCGGTTCGATGAGTCACCTGGCTCTTTGCATATAACTAAAGTGTATTTGATATCGAGGCAACAACATTCATTCCTAAATTCAGGTTATATTTGTATTATTTTTTACTCAGATTGTTTCTTCTGACAATAAAAGTCCTCTGGCCTTCTTTAGGATCAATGTGTGCCACAATATTGATTTAAGAGAGTTACGACTAAACGGCAACATCTTTTCAAATCAATTTGGGGTCTTTTTTTACATTTTAAAACCCATTCTCTGACTACATCAGGTGTTTAGGTGAATGTTGCGACACCGTTTTGCTGTGAAGCTCAAGAAATGTTTTTGACTACAAAACTTCTCCTGAATTTCCATCAGCATATCTCGAAAACTCTTCATAAAATATGCAAATCAGTAAAGAAAAAATTATTAATTATAATTTTGTCCATAGAACCCCTGTTTGATTGCATACGAAGGGTGTATCTTATTAAAACCTCTGTTAAAGGTACTTTCTATCGCCTCGTCCTTGACTCGTCCAAATCCACACTCAGCTGAACTTGGCATTGCTGACTGTGCTCTAATGTTCAGGTCACATGGAACGGCTCCTTGTCCAAACACTGCTTTCTGGAAACTCGTGTCCCTCAAGGCTCAGTATTAGGACCGCTACTGTTTTCACTATACACTAGATCACTAGGTATTGCAATCACATCGCATGGATTCTCCTACCACTGTTTTGCTGACAACACCCAACTGTTTCGTTTTTCTTCCACTTTCTCCATGCAGGTTGCGGGTGATGTTACCGCTTTATACCACCTTTTTTTTTCAAGGTGGAGCGGGGGTTGCTGGGGCCAAATCCAGTGACTCTGTGAGTCGCCAGCTCATCGCATCCCTTACTGATGGCAGTGACTGCCACGAAGGTGCCAGCTGCACATCAGGAGCAATTTGGGGTTCAGTATCTTGCTCAAGGATACTTCGGCATGTAGCTCAGTCCTGTCCTAACTCTTCCTTCAAGGAGCTCTGTAATGGTTGGACCAAATGTGTTCGCGTGTTCAGTACTGGCTAGTCAAGGGTAGCTTGAGCAGTAAAGCTGCATGTTGAAATCGACCGGAGTTCTCCTTTAAGGCTAAGTATCGGATCGGGACTTGGTATCGGCACATACTAAATACTGAAAGACTCGGATCGGGATCGGGGTAAAAAAAACCTGATCTGGACATCCCTACTCGTAATGTTTGGCAGACATCTCTGCTTTGACAGCTGCACATCACCTCAAACTCAACCTTAGAAAAACTGAACTCAGGAAAAGACTGCCCTGGCATAGACCTGTCAGTCACTGTCGAGGATTTCATGGTATGGCCTTCGTTAACGACGAGGAGCCTCGGCACTACAACATCAATACTGTGGCCCGATTCTGCAGATTTGCCCTCTACAACATCCGCAGGATCCGGTCTTTCTTCCCCAAAGACGTGACGCAACTCCTGGTCCAAGCTCTGGTCATCTCCCGTCTGGACTGCGACTCCCTCCTGCGACCAAACCGTTGCAGCGTATCCAGAATGCTGCAGTGCGCCTCGTTTACAATCTTCCCAAATTCTCCCATGTGACCCCCTCCTCTGTGACCTCCACTGACTTCCTGTTGCGGCCCGCATCTGATTCAAGACGATGGTGATGGCCTTCAAGGACGTCAACAGAACTGCACCCGTATACCTCCAAACACTGGTCAGACCACATGCCCTAGCAAGAGCACTTTGCTCTTCTACATCAGCTGGCCGGTTGTTAACCCCATCGCTGAGAGCAAACCAAGCCCACTCAGCGAAGTTGCAACTCTTCTCCGTTTTGGCACCTAAGTGGTGGAACGAACTCCCGACCAATGTCAGGACAGTGGAATCACTATCCATCTTTCGCTTAAAGTCCGTGTAAAGCGGCAAAAAAATTGTGTTATGAGTTTGTCACATCAAAGAAACATGTATCATTGACCACAGAGCCAAATTTGAAAGATTAAAAAAATTGTTAAGTATATAAAATTAGGTCTCTAAATCATGGAAAAACAAGCACTTCTTTCTGCTGTGAAACGCTGGGGGAGTGTCAGTTAGAGGCGCTGGAACCACGCCCATGCGGCGGGGGCTACACGTCATGTTAATGACGTCGGTGTCTCCCCAGGTGTTCCCCAGGTGTTCCCCTTGTCTATCTAAACCCGCGGAAGAGTTTATAATCATATAGATGCTGTTATAACGTGTATTGATTGAGATCCTGACCCACTAAACATCCTGGAGAGTGACGGAGTTAAGTTTTTCGCGCTAAATTACATAATTATACATAATCACCATCAGTAAACAGGATGCTGTCTGACTCTGTCACTCGCGGGGACGGAGGCTGTTTTCTGGGGGACAGTTTCCTTAAGTCTCGGTCAGGAGGGCTGGCGGTCGCGGTGATTTATTTTCGTCAAACACTGGGTGAGTTAAACACTCTTGTGACAAGCGTGACAGACGCTGTTTTGTGAGCAGAAATGTGAGGAAGAGTCGGGAGGACAGGGAGGGGACGGACAGGAGGACAGACGCTTCTCCACATACAGCTGTGGGATTTGTTTTCCTCATATAAGTTGCTAAAGACAGTTATAGTTACTACGTTACTTTTGTTCGGTCATGTAACGTTGCTTTGTGGGACATTTCTCTGTATTTAGTTGAGTGAAGGACCTGTGCAGTTATCAGACTGTCAGACCGACACGCCCTCGCTCCGCGCCTCCGGATTATCCGTTCACACTGGGACGGCTCACCAATAATGCGGCCCTGATACTACCTCCACATACCGCCGGTGGGACCCGCCGTCAGCAGGACGGAGAGGGTCGGCTGCGCGCGGCCACATCATGCCGGTGGACCCGCCGTTAGCGGACGGAGGGTCGGCTGCGGCGCGGCCACATCATGCCGGTGGGACCCGCCGTCAGCAGGACGGAGAGGGTCAGCTGCGGCGCGGCCACATCATGCCGGTGGGACCCGCCGTTAGCGGGACGGAGGGCCGGCTGCGGCGCGGCCACATCATGCCGGTGGGACCCGCCGTTAGCGGGACGGAGGGCCGGCTGCGGCGCGGCCACATCATGCCGGTGGGATCCGCCGTCAGCAGGACGGAGAGGGTCGGCTGCGGCGCGGCCACATCATGCCGGTGGGACCCGCCGTCAGCGGGACGGAGGGCCGGCTGCGGCGCGGCCACATCATGCCGGTGGGATCCGCCGTCAGCGGGACGGAGGGCCGGCTGCGGCGCGGCGGCCACATCATGCCGGTGGGACCCGCCGTTAGCGGGACGGCGCGGCCACATCATGCCGGTGGGACCCGCCGTCAGCAGGACGGAGAGTTTCAGCGGCGGTCAGCAGCGGTCACATCTCCTCGTTGGCGGAGGAGAGGATGCAAGCCGGGACAGAGTTGACCAGCGTCAATGGACTCCCCCGTTTCCTTACGTTTCATCCGAAGGAAACTTAAATAAGCTAACAGCGCAGTCACCCTGCACACTGTGGCATCCAGGAAAGATGCAGAGCGATGTGGAGGAGACATGGCTGGTTAGCTGACTGGTTGGCTGGTTAGCTAGCTGCAAACTATTGTAAGCAATGCAATCCGAAACTGGAGAGTGAGTGGGAGAACCGCTGAAGCCGATGCGCTGAACGTATTTATACCACTTCCGCAGCAGGGCGGGGTTTATGCAAATCAAATGGCCGCGTTACGTAACGCGGCCATGATTTGCATGATTTCTGACCCGCCCATTAAATCCTGAACACAGAAATGTTGAAAAACTGTTTGTGAGCCTAGCTCCAAAATTAAATTCTACATGGCCGAATGGCTTTTACATGTTTTAAGTAAACACATTTATGACCCGTTTAATGTGTTTAGAAGAAAATGGCTGATTTTGGTTTACACGGACTTTAAGGTTCAAGACTCATTTGTTCAGAATTCACCTCAACCCCACATAGCATGACTCCCACCCAACCCCCTTTCCAAAAATTAATTTTTAAAAAAAAAATGTATGCACTTGTATGTTCGTATCATAGTATGTGGGCACTCATGCACTTAAAGAATCTTTGACAAATAGCAGTTACCATCCTCAGATGAGGGCTTGAAAATTGTTTCTACATTTCTTTTTACTCCATCGGCGGTGACATGTCGTGGTTTCTCTCTTGTGACAAATGTACTAATTGTAAGTCGCTTTTGGCAAAAGCATCTGCTAAATTGTAAGGCAAATGTAAATGTCAACTTCACACTTACGAACACAGGGACCAAAGAAATACTTAGGAATCAGGAAAAAGACAGGGCACCGACAAGAGAACAGACTGTGGCCTTCGGAATTTCCGGCTGGCTCATCCCAATGGCAGTCTTTGCCTCCCACCTTTAAGCTCAAACTTCCTACACCTGACTGGTAAGGAAAACAAATCACAATCACCACCTCTTTTAACAGCACAGCATACTGATGCCAGATGCCACACACAATTGTTAACTTCCCAGCCTTACAAGAACAAACTCATCAGATCCTTCCTATCATAAACCACACCTGTTTATCTTCTGGAGCATGCCAGGCTCGAGGCAACTTGAGAGGCAAACAAGCAGCAGCCAAGGCCCTGAACTGCCTTCCTCCACCAGGAAACTTTATCCCTTTAGCCAAGGATTACCCCAAAAAAGGAAAAAAAGAATGCCTGAAAGGCTGAAAAACAACCCAACTGGACACCCACCTATCTTAACTGATGAGCAGTTTTTAAATATTAAATATTAGGATAGAAATCTACTGATCTGATCTGCCTGCTAAATAAAGACTCTTTGAAAATACTAAACAATTAGCAATTATTGATAATTCTCGCCTGGGCCCATGTTCCACTTTAAGGCCCACAATCACCCCTCATAGTAGTATAATATGGGAGGATTATACATACAATTGTTACAGTCCTGTGAGTATTTCAGTGTTTGTTATTTGTGAAGAGCCCATGTGACCTTTGTATTTTTTAGACAGGCCCAAAACCTGATTTAAATGAAAGCTATGAATCTACCCTTTAAAATGCTACCAAACATGCCCTCATAAAAGATGAGCAGTGGTGTTGATAGGTTTTCAATGTAGTGAGTCCCCGGGACCCACAGGTGGTGAGTTGAGTGGGTACCTGGGAAATTCAATGGGTCCCGACTCCCCAGTTAAAAAAATGTATTTCTTTCTTATATTATTCTATTTCTTAAATTTTATTGAGTGTTAAACTCCTTTGATGGTGGTATGATATGGTTATAATTAGGGCTGCACAAAAAATTGATTAAAAAATCGCGATCTCGATTCACACATACACATGATCTCATATCTACACACAGCAATTCTGAAGCATTTTATATCTCGAGCTGAATCACAAACAAATGCTCCTATTTTCCTCCCGGATTTTTTGAAGCGCCCCCAAACGCAGCACTGCCGCTGCCTCTGCCTCCGCCTCCGCCCTCAACCTGTGGTAAAGCGTCTTTACAACACGTGATTCAGTGGCGGAAGCCAGCCTGCAGTAAAGTGTATGGAAGGAGTGAGTGAGAAGCCGTTTTTAGACGGGGCAGCAAGCCGCCAATCTGCCCATCCTTTTGGCGGCTAGGTCCGCGGTTTTAGACAGAGGGCGGCAAACTGGGGGTCTGTTTTGGTCCGCCGATTTCCCGCCTCGGAGGGTCCACTTATTTCCGCCTCGCCTGCTAGATGAGCAACTGGACAGCCGTTGAGATCAGGAGATGCTAGCGTCTCCTGGATCTCTAGCTGTATGGTTGTGTTAGCTTGTTGTTGTAGCCACAATCTAGGAACGGTCGCTACTTTCAAATTAAAAGCCCCCCGCTAAGAACCCAGCTCTAAACTCCAATGGGGTGTAATGTAAAGCTCTTATTTTGAAGACAAATTCGTTGTCAACTGCTCACAGCCCAACGTCGGGCTTCACGTCACGTCACATGTTTACCTCTACCTCTGAGGCGGCTTTTGGAAAAGGAAGAAAATTATGCCTCCGTTTTAGAAAGCCAATCACAGCAGCTATCACATATCACCTAGCTTAAGATACGGCCCCAATAAACACTGTACAACATGAGGTATAAAAGGATGCCCTCTCATCTTGGGAGACTAATTTTTTAAATGTTTTATTTGTGTAAAAATAATTTCTCATCCAATGATAGAACTTGAAATGAACAAAAAAACATTGCTTTGGCAGAGGCATAGTAGTATCTGCCATACTATCATGTTTTTTTTTGTTTTGTTCAAGTTCATCAGTGCAATAAACATTCTGTGAAAAAAATCGTGCTAGAGAATCGTGATCTCAATTCTCCGAGAGTACCCATCTGCAGTCAAGATGGCCGACAATCCATATCCAATCCATACCGGAAGTCCCAACCGGAAGTTGGTTAATCACCAAAATAAAAGCCGTCATTTATCCAATCCATACCGGAAGTCTCAAGCGGAAGTTAGTTAATCACCAAAATAAAAGCTTAAAAAACACGTACGTTTAACCATAGACTGTATGGTTAACACATAACATAATTCTATGCATTTTGTGCATTTACATGTTTATCGTAATGGTGTAATTGATTAGTTAATTGTCTCGCCACGACTTTACTCAGAAGTTAGTTAGAAGCCTATAATAATCACTAACTTATAATGTTAACATTTCATGGATTTAGTTTCAATATCAATGTTATGAATAAAAATGTGAATATAATGTTTGTGTGGTGGTGGTAGGGGCCACACACACACACACACACACACACACACACAAACAATAGGACTGAAGAATAACTAAGAATAAATAAACTGAATTCTCAAATTAAATAGAGAATTGATAAAACGGTCACAACAAATTAGGACATGGTAAATGTTAATTTATGTGACTGTTTCATTGATTTACAATTAATATTGATTGTAAATATTAATATTACACAAATACAATGTTTGTGTGTGTGTGAGTATATATGTGTATGTGGGGGGCTGCTCACACATATCATTCACGCTAGAACTGAATAATAAGTAATTTAATTTAATAGTTGCACATAAAAATGAACACATCTCCAGACCCAGGAACTCCCCGTTCTGTTGCATCACACTTGTCTGTGGCCACTGTGTTGCTCATGATGCCCCCCTCATCCCTGAAGATCCCTGGTGGGTGAGGAAACGACAAGTAGTTGTGGATTTCCGGCCTTCTAAAGTCCAGCTGACACTTTGGTCGAATCAGAAACATAATTTGACAGGATCTAACTCTTGGGTCGTGTAAAGCGCACTGTTATGCCTTAACCAAGATATAGAACATTAAGATTAATTGGATGAGATCTGACTGGAATGAATCCGTCACAGTTGTTGGTAAACTGATTCAATTCACCCACCAGGCGCCAGCGCACAAATTCCCCCGCATTTGGCGGATGGCGAGTGCTAATTTCGATCCCTGCAGTGTAATGAAGACATACATTCATTCTTTCCCCGTTACAAAGTTAGATATGATTATCGAGAGCTCTCTCTCTCTCGCTCTTGCGTCTCGCAACGAGGATGGCGCCCGACACTGCGGCACGTTGCCAAGCTCTATAGGAAATGCAAATTTAAAAAATAGGCACGTTTAGAGAGATTGTTTGGGCTTTTATTTTGGTTTTATTTTGGTGATTAACTAACTTCCGCTTGAGACTTCCAGTATGGATTGGATAAATGGTGGCTTTTATTTTGGTTTTATTTTGGTGATTAACCAACTTCCGGTTGGGACTTCCGGTATGGATTGGATATATGGCGGCGCCCGTGTCGGCCATCTTGACTGCAGATGGGTGCCTCTCCAATTCTAAGCAAAAAAATCGTGATTCACATTTTTTCCAGAATTGTGCAGCCCTAGTTATAATAAACAGATATATTAATGTATGTTCAAAATGTATCTGAAATTAAACAAATAAAATTCCAAATCTGAAAAGTTTATTGCAAAACAACTGTCACAGTGGCATGACATATGACATTCAAATCAAACAGCATTTTTGTAGCAACATAAATAGCACCAAAATAAATTACTAAAATTCAAATAGTCTGCTGACCTGCAATAGGTTTTATCTTTTTCTTTGGTGGCATTTTTGTGTTCTTCTTTTCCTGCTTACTCGAGAAAAAACGGGATCTCGTTGGAAGCGCGATGTATGAGTAGACGCCGTTTGGGCATAACAAAATGGCGGCTGCCATTCAATGTAGTTTTCATCACCACCACCGGATTATGTTTTATTTATTTCATTAAAGCACGTCCCTTAAACGTTAAAACATAATCGACATGAATGAGCACAGCATCGAGCAGTGGAAACGTGGGTTTATTTACTATGAAGTTCGTATTTTTAATTGTTGAAATCAGAGGTGTAGCAAGCTTTTCAAAAGTGCGGGGGATGGATGTAGTGGTGGTGGTGTTTTTTTAAAACAATTTTGGGTCGGGGGGTGATGATAAATGACACTTAAATATTAAATCTGTGTCTATAATAACCACACCCTGACATGTCAATGTGACATCTGTCTTGATTCATTTAATTATAATATAATATAATATTTATAATAGAAGCCCACTGCAACTATACTTTTTTTTTTTTTTTACCATTAAATGTTATTTTATACATTATCATATTTTATAATGTTCTGTCATGGACTATGTCACTTCACTGCTAACAGAAAAGAGAGCTGCTCACTGCCAGTTGCAGCTTCTTATCTTGATCTGCAGTCTTTGTTAATTTTTTGTCATGATTGTTATTATTAGTACTTAGATTATCAAAAATCACAGTTACATGTCAGGATGTGGTTATTATAGACAGATTACGGTAAATATTTAACTGTCATATGTCATCACAGTAACAGCGTTACATACATTAGTAGCTGTAAACACATTAAAAAACTTTATAAAATCAAGTGGTTTGGTGTCAACCTGTATACTGAATGTATCAGGAGTATTCAACGTTTATAATCATCAGAGAACGTTACAGACATTGTTTTTGGTTGCTCTCCGTTTCCAGAGAATTCACAGAGAAGCTGGAGAAGTTTGTGACATTTTCATCCCGGATTTTTGTGAGGAGGGAATTAAACGCCTGGCCCAAATAAACGCCTGGGGTCCGTTTCACAAAGCAGGTTTAGTGAAAACTCTGAGTCTGTTAACCCTGAAATGAGGGAAACTCTGAGTTTTCCATTTCACAAAGGGAGGTAACTCAAACCAGAGAAAAAGGGGTAACTCTAGCCTGTTTCACAGAGAGAGGTAACTTAAGCTCTCGGTCAGTTACCATGGTAACATACTCTCTGAACCTAACCTGGTCGGGACCAGGTTTTTCTAAACAAACCTCGAGTTTCTCTCTGTCTCCGCCCTCTTTCAGCCACACACGGCATTTGATTTCCTCATTCATTTAGTCAGCAGGCGAGTTTTGGCGTAGTATAGTTCTCATTGATCATTGCAAAAATCAGTCAGTAGGCCTACATTAGAAGTTATATTAGGTGGCGACTATTTTCACTGCCATGGCATGTCCTTTTGATAATGATCCCGTGGATGAAGGTGCAGCATTACTGCGCAGAGAATTAAATATTCGTTGGGAGATGATTATCAGACCGCGCATAGATGTTCTTGCATTTCCAGACAATTATCTTTTTGAGCGGTACCGCTTCACGTCACAGTCCATCATTTACATACAAAACCTAATCCGTCCTTACATTTCCAACATTACCAACCGAAGTCATGCTCTCACATCCCAGCAGATTGTGTGTTGCGCTGCGTTTTTTTGCAAATGGGAGTTTTTTTATACAACGTCGGAGATGCAGAGCACTTGAGCAAGGAAACTGTATGCAGAGCGGTCAGAAAAGTGTGCCTCGCCCTGAATCGGCTACTACCCATCTTTATCATTTTCAGCTCCTCTGCCTCCGTTGGAGGTGGCGGTACTGGGCCACCACCCGTTTTACGGGCATCTGCTTTCTTTCTGTTGGCTGAGTTGAAGTCTGTGTTAGTTTAAATAGGCTTAATTATTTAACAGAACATGATATAGATGAGAAGACATTTATGTGTGTGAAAACAGCATTATGTTGGGAATAAAACAACTGTACAGTCAAACAGCCACTTAATATTTACTTTACAATGTAAAACATGATCAAAATGAGGTACCCCCATGAGATTATGCCGAGGTCTAATTTTTTTTATGTTTCATCTTAAGCTGCAGCCAAGGGCACTTCTCAGCCGGGGTTGCACCTAAATGAAATAAATTAATAGGCTACCACTCAAGCAGTTTCCCCCTGTAATATCCTATAATATAAACTCAGAGTTTCCTATCTCAGAGTAGATCAACTCAGAGTTCAGGGTTAGACTCAGAGATTGTTGAACCTGCTTTGTGAAACGGACCCCTGGTCTGTTAAGTGGTTGAGACAAATACACGCCCGGCTATTATTTGGTATTTTATGGTAGATCCCGCCTCGTCAGCACGAGCTGAACAATAAATCTAACATGGCAAGAGAGGCGGGACTTAAGCCAGAACAACCAATCATCAGCCGGTCAGTCCCAAAGCCGGTGTCATGTTTGAAGCAGCAACAGGAGAGGGAGGGGGAGAGGAGGCAACTGCAGCGAGCGCAGACTTAGACAAAACTGCAGAAAAAGTGTTATTAAAAAATGCTTGTTCTGCCTTTTCGTCACTGGTGTTACCGATGTTTTAGATCATAATTCAGGCTTCCTGGGATGTAATTGGACAATTTAATTTGCATATATCAGGGTTCGTACACATTTTTCAAGGTCAAATTCAAGCACTTTTAAGGGTCATTTTCAAGATTTTCCAGCACCTTATTGCTGGGGTAAAATACGTATCTACAGGAATATATACATACACTCGTGATTTTTTTCTTCACTTTTTATCACAATTATGTACATTGTATTATGCTGTAAACATCTAAAATTATGTTTCATGATAGCAAAAACTTCAGAAATTAATTATCCAGTCTGATCCCAATTTTGTGAAAGACACAGAGTTTTAATGTCAAGCACTTTCAAGCACTTAAACTAAAATCCAAGCACTTCCAAAACGCAACATTGAAATTCAAGCACTTTCAAGGATTTCAAGCACCCGTACGAACCCTGATATAATCAAAGAAAGAAAAGGTTAATGACATTATTAAGATGTTTTTTAAAATGAGTACCAGTTTAGTTTAAATATTTATGTGTACAGTATCATAATGTGACGTTTTTCAATTTCTGTCATTCAGATTTTTACACAACTTTAGAATTGGCATTGAGTCTTCAAATTTGAAATATCATATCCTTAAAATGTTTACTAATGAATGTTGCAACAGTAAGCTAGATACAAAAAACATATTCAAATAAAATGGACAACTCTGATGCCAGAACACCAATATGCCATACAGTAACACCAGTGACACAATGTGAAGGAAATGGCACAACTGAAGATGTTTCAAACAGATGTTATCAGTTTACTTAGTATTTCACCTCAAATATTTTCACATTAATGACTTGTTTTATTCATATTAGCTTGGAGTGGGCGGAGGGGTCAACAGAGTTTTTCCTGTACTGACTTTCTCTTTGTCCTTTGCCTGCCTGACCCGCCATTTCCTCCGCTCTTATCTTTACTCCCTTTCTGTGAGGTCCTTCACTCTCTTCTTTTTTGAGTTTCTACATCATTTAAAGGGATATTCCGGTGTAAGTTTAATCCATGGTCTAAGACACTGTGACACTGAGTAAGGTTGGAGGTTGGAGGCATAGACTGCAGTGTATTGTTATTGTGCGGTCTTTTCTGAGGTTGCTAAAACTACATAAGCTAGTGGTCAGAAAACTTGATCTCTCGAGGCGGGGTCTTACTCGGTGTCACGGTGTGTTAGACCATGGATTAAATTTACGCCGGAATATCCCTTTAAGTAAGTTCATTGAGTTTTTTTTTTTTTTTTTTTTTTTTTTTTTTTTTTTTTTTTTATTTATTTTTTTTTAGCACAAAATAAAGAATACAACCACAAACAACCACAATAAAATAAATCAAACAAAAAGATATGACAAAGACATGCTACATATACAAGCACATACATATACACAAAGTCAAATTAAAAACACAGATGGGGGGGGGGGGGCAGTACTGTACCATTGCAATTCGATTGTTCATTTCATAATCATGTTAATTTCTTAATCATTTTCAAGTTAATTTACATGGAAACAGGGTCACAATGTGACTTACAGGGCTGCACAGCAAGAGTCCTCCATCATCTCAAATTTGGAACTAGAATACTTCCCAGAACTTGGTCCCAATTTATTCCAAAATTATACGCGGAATCGTTCATCATATCGGCCATTCGCTCCATTCCAAGAAGATCAAAAAATTCAAGTAACCATGTTTCTCTTGAAAAACAATTTGTCTTACGTGTCTTCCAATTCATCAATATCATTCTTTTAGCAACCAAAAAGCCTAGGCCTGCTATTTTCCTATCTCTTTTTGACCTGAGTTGTGCAGCCCTATATCCCAACAAACAAATGAGAGGACAAGGAGAAAGTTCTATCTTCAGCATAAGTGACACTGAGTGGACCACATCCTCCCAGAAGGATTTAACTGCAGGACAGTGCCACAGCATGTGGATCAGAGTTCCTACTTGACCACACCCATGCCAACAGAGGTCAGAGGAGCTGGGGTCTATTTTTTTCATTCTTGCTGGTGTGATATATGCTCTATGATGGATTTTCATTTGTATGACTCTAAATCTGACCGATTTGGACATTGCTGCAGGGTCCCTCCATATTCTTTCCCACTCTGTTGAATTTAATGAGACCCCTAAATCCTGTTCCCACTTTAACTGAGTGTGGGTATTAGGATTTGAGGAGGAGCATATTAACAATTTATATAGACCCGAGACTGTGCCTCTGTGTGATGCTAAACCTCTCAATTTAATATCTATTTCAACATTGTACTCCAAATATTCTCTTGGGAATTTTGACAGTATTGATGCTAATTGTGCATATTTTAAGAAAGCATTGGCATTTAAACTATACCTTTGTCTGAGCTCCTCAAAAGTCAAAATCAACCCATTTTCTACAATTTGTGAGATAACATTAATGTTGTGATGCTGCCATACAGGGTCTGACAATGGATTCCCTGCTGCTTTAAATGCTGCATTGTGCCATAGTGGACATGATGCTAAGGCAATCTTTGTTATTCCCAATTTTTTATGAACCTTTTTAATAATATCACATGACAGGCTGATAATACAATTGTCTATTTTTGCTAAAGCAGGATGGTACCACAGTGATGACAACGAAATTAATTTGTTCTTGTCCCTTACAATGGCTTCTTCCAACCACTCCCAACTACCTTGGATTCTATTATGTTGATATCCCCACATCAAAGGGAATCGCACATTAAATGCTAAATAATACATATACACATCTGGGATTCCCAAGCCCCCCTTATCTCTTGGCAATGATAATTTGGAGCTATTCATTCTGGGCTTCTTTCCTTTCCACAAGAAATTGGAGAACAGTTTATTTATATTATCAAACCAAGGTTTAGATATATGTAGAGGAATGGAAGAAATCAAAAAGATTAATCTTGGTAGAATGTTCATCTTGAGCACCTCGGCTCTGCCCCATAAGGACAAAGGCAGGTTAGACCACCTTTTAAGATCTTCCTTTATGGAATTTACCAAAGGTTGAGCATTTAATTCAAACATTTTACTGATAGGTGTACTAATCTTAATGCCCAAATATTTCATCCCCTCTCTTTTCCATATAAACGGAGCGGATCCCAGATCTGTAATGTATGTACAATGATTTAAGGGTATGGTTTCACTTTTGCTCCAATTTATTTTATAGCCTGACAGACTGCCAAATGTTTTTATAATTTCCAATACTCTAGGGATTGAGCACGATGGCTTTGACAAAGTCAACAAAATATCATCTGCATACATATTAAGTTTGAAATCATAACCCCCAATTGAAACACCAGTAATATTTCTTTCCATCCTTATTGTACAAGCAAGAGGCTCTAATGCCAAGATAAATAATAGTGGAGATAGAGGGCAGCCTTGTCTTGTAGAGCGATAAAGTTGAAATGGTGCTGAAATTATATTATTGCTCTTAACTGCTGACACGGGTTCATGATACAGAGCTCTGATCCACTGTAAGCATCTTGGACCAAAACCATATCTGGACAGAGTGTAAAACAAGTACTGCCATTCAATGCGGTCAAATGCTTTCTCCGCATCCAGTGATACTGCTATCACTGGATGTGGGAGAGAGCTGGCAACCTGCATGATTTGCATGAGTCTCCTCATATTGTTGGATAATAATCGCCCTGGGATAAAGCCGACCTGATCCAGGTGGATTAAAGTGGACACCGTTTTTTCTAATCTTTTTGCTAATATCTTTGCAAACAATTTATAGTCATTGTTTAGTAGGCTTAAAGGTCTGTAGTTGTTTACATCTAGGTGGTCTTTCCCAGGTTTTGGCAAGAGTGATATTATAGCTGTCCGCATCGATTGTGGCATAAATTGCTTCTGTATAATGTCATTATATAAAATCACTAACAGTGGTGTGATCTCTTTTGAAAAACATTTAAAAAATTCAGTGGTGTAACCATCTCCTCCAGGTGCCTTACCATTTGACAAACATTTAATATTACTCAAAATTTCAGCCGCTGAAATTGGGGCATCAAGTGATTGTTTTTGCTGTTCATCTAATTTTGGCAAGGGTAGATTTGCAAAGTAAAGATCTAGCTCTTGCTGTGTTACTTTACATTCAGATTCGTACAGTGATGAGAAAAATGTTTTAAACGTGTCATTGATAATATCATGGTCCCTTAAAATCTCACCACTGTCATTTCTTAGAGCGGAGATTGAGTGCTTTTGTTCAAATTTTTTTAATTGGTATGAAAGCATTTTCCCTGCCTTCTCACCATTTTCATAGAGTGTCCTTCTCAGTTTGTATAGTGTAAAGGCAGACTCCTCATTCAATAATGCTTGTATCTCTGCCCTTGCCCAAAGCATTGCTTGTTTCACAGTATTGTCACTTGGATCTGCCATATGTTTCAACTCAAGCTCTTTAAGTCTGGATAATAATTTCTCTTTCTTTTTTAACTTCTCTTTCTTCTTATGTGATGAAAAACTAATAATCCATCCCCTACATGTTGCCTTATAGGCCTCCCAGACTATCTGAATGGGAATGTCAGGAGTTATATTTAATTCAATGAATTCTTTTGTATTCTGTTGTATTAGTTTAACAAAATTGTCATCTTTTAACATGGAATTATTAAAGCTCCATCTTTTAGATTTTGGTTTAGATTTAGGAGACGGATCAAAATTTAATGAAACTGGGGCATGATCTGATATGACAATACTGTGAATTGTGGAATCAACAACAGAATCCAATAAATTATTTGACAGCAAAAGATAATCAATTCTGGAGTAAGAATTATGTGCCCTTGAATAAAATGTGTACTCTCTTGATTGACTGTTAATCAAACGCCATACATCAGTTAATGATTGTGTTTCTAGTAGCTCGTTGAAGGCTCTTGAGAGAGACTTATCTGCTGGTAAAGGGTGACCAGAACGGTCTACTAAGGCATCATTTACTAAATTAAAATCACCGCCCACCAATAACGGTGTGTTCTGGAACTGTGCTATCAGTATATTTAATAAGGAAACAAAATTGGCTTGTGCCACATTCGGGGCATATAGATTAACTAAAATTATTTTATTATTCTGCAGTTCACCTGAGACTATAACCCATCGTCCCTCTTTGTCCGAGATCACATCTAAGGCTGTAAATAAAATCCTCTTTGAAATTAGTATACAAACTCCTCTGGAAGCTTTCGTGCCCGCAGAGAAAAATATTTGTCCTACCCATCGCTGTTTTAATTTCATAGTCTCTTCCTTTGTTAGGTGTGTTTCTTGTAACATCGCTATATCACATTGAAGAGAATTTAAATGCGATAGAACTTTAAACCTTTTAATAGGATTTTGAATTCCATTTATATTCCATGTGATAACTTTAATTATCCTTGATGACATTAAACATAATTAGTTTTTTTTTTTTTTTTTTTTTTTTTTAAATAAGAGTATTTTGCAGAAGGCTGTACTGTGACAGGGAAAGGAGGGGAATAAACAAACAAAAATACCACATTATACACAACATAAAACACACACACCAACCCACAATAAAGCAGATTACATTTAGTGTCAATAAGATGGGAAAAAAAAAAGTCCATCTCCAATCCGTGATAGTCGGGCGTAGACGTCGCCGTATGACTGCCCTCCAGACCATTACAACACTTAATACTGATATTTCCCCTATATAAACAAAAAAAAACGTTCAAATCTATGTCAAGATTGCCAACCATATTTCTTACTTTACTTTCCAATGACAATTGGTTTACTCAAGCCGCAAAATATATAACCAAGTCCTTGTATCCCATTGTCTATATTCTAATAAAACAGGCATAGGACCTTTAAACAAAAAGAAAAACAACAGAGAGCCTGTATCGGAAACTCACTGTATGAGGACGTCACGGACCGACGTCAGGTGCGCTGGTCCAGTGGATCTGCTGCAGCCTCTTCTCCAGCTCTGTCCGTGCTGCCTCAGGCGTGTTGTAAATCAACTTCTGTCCATCAATAGTCACCACTAGCCGGGCAGGATGAAGTATCCCGCATCTTAACTTCTGCCTTTTAAGTTCTTGGATTATATCGTTGTATTCTCCGCGTTGTCTCCTCACCGCAGCTGTCAGATCCTGTCGGATGTAAAAAGGTCGATCTTCTAAGAAGAGAGTCTTTTTCTTTATTGCTGCAGCCATTATTTTCTGTTTATCTTCCCATCTTAGCAGCCGTACTATAATGTTGCGTGGTGGATCCTCAGGGTTAGGTCGTGGGCGCAACACTCTGTGAGCCCGATCCACCTCAGGCACTGGGTTACTTTCACCCGCGCCCAGAACATAACGAAATATGCGGACCAGCAGTCCAGTCAGATCCCCGGCCTCCATGCCTTCTTTGATGCCTATGATCATGATATTATTCCTTCTGCTGCGCGACTCAAGATCATCCAGCCGATTACACAGGAGTGTCACTTTTGTGGAGAGCTCATGCGCCACAGATTTCTCCTTTCCCAGGTCATCTTCCAGGGTGCTTATGCGTTTTTCTGCATTTGCGACTCTGTGCTGCACAGCTTTAAAATCTTTTGATAATGTTCGGATCGAGGAGCATATCTCATCAAGTTTGACTGTCATTGACTCTTGATTACTTTGAAATGAGCTGAACAAACTTTTCGCCCACGCTGGAGCCTCCTCACCTGCGTCGGCGTCCTGCGCACTCGTCTTCTTTGCACTCATAGTGTTTCTAGCAGAGATTTGATCTTTAATTCTCTGTCTTGTCACCCGCTCCTGAGTCATCCAGTTAACACAGATATTCCTCCTCTTTGTGTTATTTTGTAGCTTGTCTTTTCTTCTTTTTTTAGGGGTTAAATTGGTCTGGCGAGTTGCCTCTCTTACTAAGACGCCATGTTCACCTGTCCGTAGTCACGTGATCTGAGTTTTTTTTTTAAAGGTACGCTGCTCTGCGTCCAGGGACAGCATCCCTGCGCTGTCTGTAGAGTCTTTGCTTTTCAGCAGCACTCAACTTTGCCATATCTATACAAAGGAAAGTCATATGGTTACAATATTGAGTCAGCAATGAAATGCTAATAAGTCTGTTTTATGTAAATGCTGACCTATCTATTTATTTGGGGGAAAGGGATTAGTGGTGCTAATGATTGTCACTGGTGTTACCCACTGGTCACTGGTGTTACTAACTAGAACAGTAACACCAGTGACAGTAACACCAGTGACACATCGACAGACAAGATGGCCTATTCAAGATGGTGGACATTGCAGGCAATACCACACCTCTTAACTTATAAATATATCAGCTAATCATACAATTTGATCAATTATTTTAATCAAATCTCCTTTCCCCTTACTATAAAATCTGTAACACCAGTGACACATCTTAAGTCTTCACATGAAATTACGAGTTAATTCTTAAAATTGTCATCATATGAAGAGAAGGTGCTGACTTGCCATGTGCTCTTCAAAATGGACACACCTCAAATGACCTCTTGACCCAAGAAGATGTTTGCAGGGATGCAGCAGTTTTTCAAAATAATGTTTTTTACAAATAGTAACACCAGTGACATGAAATCAAGGGACAACAACTTTTGTAAACTATTATAATTATTAATTGATGTTTTTATTTTTTTTAGTATTATACTAAATAACTATAACACTTTACTTTGTATTATGATCTTTAAAACAGGAGAAAAACATTAATTTACATTCAAAATATGTCACTAAACCATGACTCCTTACCGAAGGGACAAGCCATATTCATGGAGCTAACCATGCTCTTCAAGATATATATAAAAAATGTGCATTATAACTGTCTTATGTGTGGTTTAAAGGAGTCATCACCCGGAAATCGCAATTTCACTCGTTAAATCAAGCATATTGGTGTTGGACCTCTGTTGAAACTTGCCTGAAAAGCTAGAGTTTGAAAGTGGCTAATTTTTTTCGCTTTGGCTCTTTTTCTGAACAGGGATAGCGCACAATAGTGCGCATTCCTAAAGCACAAGATTTTGACTCTGCTCCTGTGGTGACGTTACCACAGGAGGCTACTTGCATAAGCATCGGCTCACAGCCGTCCTCAGCCAGACTTTGAGTGAGCACGCCGAATCTGCCTATTTCTCTGTCATTTTCACGCCATACATCGTGGCCGCCAGCATTAAAACTCAGGTCTTACATGTAAAACACGAGTGTTAAAAGTAAGAAGGAAAAAAAAAGAATTTACCATTCAGAGACATCCTGCTGTAAACGTGTCTCTTCCACCGTCTCTGCCTCTTCACTCTCCCGTTCGGTTTCCGACTCCGGCTCGTACATAAATGCCTGAATTCCGTGAAGTTCGTCATTTAGTGTGTGCGCCATGACAGGGGGCTGTTTATGTTTTGGAGTCTGTGTGTGCATGCAGGCTCGCCCCCGATTCCGACTAGGGGTGTCAACGTTTACAATTTGTTCTACACGTGTAAACGGGGCTTCTAACTAGGGGCCGCCACAGGAGATTTATGATCTCCTTCTATCGCAGTTGTGGTAGCACCAATGCCAGCAGCAGTCTCTCCCTCCAAATTGTTCGGGTGTTACCATCACAGGTGGTTTAGCATGGATCCCGTGTTGTTGTTGTAAGCCAACTTTGCCTGACATAGCCTACACTCAACTTGATTTCCACTGGCAGTTTGTTCAAAAAACACACAGTGCTCCGCTTGTTGACCGCCGCCATCATGTCCCCCAGTCAACTTGAAGTGACGTGACGCGACACTGGCTGTGGCTGCGGGGTTTTTTTTTTTTTTTTATATCAAGGTAACATTGTGCCCCATTCATCTATTATGTATGCGGATAACTGCACTAGTGGGAACATTTAAGTGTATAGTTAGTTAATGTTATTATCTGAAGCTTTCAGGTAACATTATCTTACTTTCACTTTTAAAAATTGCGTCCGTCCAATTTTCCTTCGGGCGTCGGTATCAATTTATAGCGGGTCGGCTCTGGTACGGAATGTAATCTGTGCTACTGTCGGATAACGGGTCGGATGCGGTGACCAGTGCAGGACTCTGCTCTAAGTGACCATTTTAATCCTCTAACCAATTATCAAGCTAAATATCCAACATGCTAGTTAACGTCAAAGACTGCGGTGGAAGACGACGGTAAAATATTTCCACTGGATTTATTTATGCCTGAATTTTTAAGGTGTGGCGGCTTTTATTTTTTGCCGTGGCGATGCACCACAGTCAATTACATGTAGGGGAAACCCTGAATACTATATATATTGATGAGAAATGAACGAGGAGGAGGAGGAGGAAGAAAAAATGACGTGTAAACGGTTATTGATTTTTCTAAACGGTTATGATTTGTTATCCGTGTATCCATTTACAAGTGTAGACGTTGACACCCCTAGTCAAAACCTCGCGCCTAATCTCGCGTGAGAAAGTCGCGGTATGAAAAAGTGTCAGAACAAGCTCTATGTTTGATTTTTTGATTATTTTTTTTTCCTCCTATGCATGGATAGTGAGTTTAGTGCGTCCTTTCAGATTTTAATGCGTCAGGGACGCAGGACGCGTACCTAGCAACATCACTGGATGAGTAAAGCTCTGAAAAATGAGCATAAAGTAGGATATGCACCCGTGCCTGGAGGCCTACTTATTGTAGGGGGTGTTTAACTTCATGTGCTGATAACTGTCACAAAGCTACCACTTAGGATGGGTTATCATACCAAAATATCATCTATGGACATATACCATTTCAAAAAATGTTACTAGGTTTTGCCACCTTGAGTGGTACCAAAATCTGGTCTGGCCCATGGACTAATAATTCAATTTATCTCCAAGTGTGTTAAGAGAGATCTGTAAAAGCAAAGAGGACTACACTGTGCAGTGTGCTTTTACTTTTTGTAGCACTGTTATGTCTGCTTAACAAGCTGGGTGTGTTTGACGTGGCACAGCCTGTTCACTTAACTAAAACAAGATCCAGTAACAACTTAGTCTGAATGAAACCCACTCACTTCTTTCTCAGAATCATGATTAAAGTCAGAAATCTGATAATTTATCTCAGGTTTCTGACTTTAATGTCAGACTTCTGAGCAAAACGATCAGATTTCTGACTTAAACCTTTGATCAAATTAGCATAAAAAGAAAAGAGACAGAACTCAAATTTGATCCTCCTCAGTAATTAATCAACAAAGCACTAACATGTAGTATGTTCTGACTGATTATGTAACCAGACACATATCTCCCAAAACAGCCCAAGCACTTTCATAACACACGATTAACACTGCCAGCATCTCCATACCACACAAACACACACATACACACCTCATGTATTCTTACAACAATGGTTGGATCTCAGCCCTTGCTCAGGTGAGGGTTACAGAGAGTGTTCAGTGTATGGACTCACAATTTGCAGTTTGATGGTCTTGCCATCCAACTCGATGGTGCGGATCTTAAAGTCCACCCCGATGGTGCTGATGTAACTCTCAGTGTAGGTGTCATCCTGCAGAGAGGGAGGCAGATAAAGTGAGGGAGAACAGAACAGGATCAGGCCAGCAGCATAGTGAGGAGAGACAAGAGGTTGCTATTGGAACAGAGACATAAGGAGACAGCAGAAATAGTTGTGTTTTGAATGGTGAGACAGAATTACTTACAGCAAAGCGTAGCAGAAGACAGGACTTTCCTACTCCAGAGTCTCCAATGAGCAGGAGCTTGAACAGGTAGTCACTGAAAGAGACACAGTCCAGGTCAAAAAAGGTGCTGCTTTGTAGCGTGATTACTGAGACACATTTACCCTTCTGACACACATCCTTCTTACAGATCAGGCTGGGCTGAGATTTATAAATACCAGTAACAATAGGAGTGTCTGAATGTTGGTATCTGAAATATGTATTATACTGTACTTCGTTGAGCATAAACACAGATACTAAAGATGCAGTTTTTCTATATTGTAAACCAGGGATGGGCAACTGGCGGCCCGCGGGCCGCATGCGGCCCTCGTCCTCTCTCAATGCGGCCCGCGAGTCAATTTCCAAATATAAATAATTCACAGTGTCAACGAAAGGAACATTATGTTTTACGTTGATGAGAGAGATAGGGCTACTTCTCCACCCCGGATCACAATGGACATCAAACATGAATATTGTTTTTTTTTTATTATTTCTGTTGCACTTTGTGCCCGTTTTATTTTTATTGAATGATGATTTTTGAGACGTCATTGCACTGAAGTAATTGTATATCACTCATGAATGTGAATGTTTTGTCTCTGTGTTAAATTGGCTGATTATCCTACTGGTGGAAGTGCGCGATTAAAATCTGGCCCTTGGGTAGTGAGGATAAAATTTTTGTGGCCCTCTCTATCATTAAAGTTGCCCATCCCTGTTGTAGACCATTGTGATCTGATTGCTGAAAAGACTAAAAAGTGAAGTTGGATTGATAGGATTTGTCTTAAATGACAAAAAGTAGCACATGCAGTAATATAAAAAATTAAGAACTGTGTTTTGGAATTTTAAGTCCAATAGACATCTTAGATTAGATTATATGGGCTTTATTTATCCCACAAAAGGGGAGTAGTGCTTGAGTTAAACAGTCTGATGGCTGTGGGAATAAATGATCTGTGCTACAGCACCAGAAATTACATGCATATAACTATGATAACCAATGTATCACTTTGTTTACAGTAGGAGTGTCACGATTCTCCAAATCCTCGATTCGATTTTCAATTCTAAGGTCACAATTCGATTCGATTCTCGATTATTAATACCAAATGAAAATGGAAGAGTAGTTTGTGTTACAGGTGTTGTTGCTATGGCGCCGTACTAGGTGGCAGCCTGTAACAGCAGCTCCCGTGGGTTTTTAAGTTTTTTCGTAGTTTTTGTTGTATTTGTGTTGTGGTTTTCGCTGAACTTTTGGCGGCTCTTCTCCGGAGACTGGGAGAGGACGAACACCTTTCTTTTTTTTCTTTTTTGAACTTTTACGGCACTTTTTGTGATGTTTTTGCGATGTTTTTGCTAACCCTAGCAACGGAGGGTCAGGAGCGCATCATTGAGCGCATTGTTTACACAGGCAACCAGCTGATTGCGCTGTGTAAACCTGCACTGCTACCCGGAGCCAGGCCTGAGGTCCTGAAGGAGCTGCGGAGGAGACGCCGTGGCTGCAGAGCCGGAGTGAAACGGAGGGTGAAGAGGAGGAGACACAGACCGGCTGTACCGGCGATCGTCATGGGGAACGTGAGGTCTCTGGGGAACAAGACGGACGAGCTCGCCGCACTGATAAAGGCTCAGAGGGAATATCGTGAGTGCAGTGTGTTGTGTTTCACGGAGACATGGCTTCACTCACACATCCCGGACCACAGCGTGGCGATTCCCGGCTTCAGCACTGTTCGGGCGGACAGGGACGTGACAAGCAGCGGAAAGAAAAAAGGAGGAGGGATTGCACTGTATGTGAGTGAGAGGTGGTGTAATCCCAGACATGTTCATGTGAAGAAACGTATCTGTACCCCGGACATTGAACTGTTGACTGTGGGGATGAGGCCTTATTATTTGCCCCGGGAATTCACGTCCGCCATCATTATCGGTGTGTACGTTCCTCCTTCAGCTGATGCAGCGCTGGCCTGTGACGTCATCCACTTCGCTGTTGCCCAGATACAGACGCAGCATCCTAACGCATTTATTGTCATCACTGGGGATTTTAATCATGTCTCACTGGACAAAACCCTTCCAACATTTCACGTTGACTGCCCCACCAGAGACTGTAACACACTGGATCTGTTGTATGCAAATGCTAAGGATGCATACAGTCCCACAGCCCTCCCCCCTCTTGGAAGATCTGACCACAACCTGGTTCTGCTGACCCCTAAGTATATCCCCCTTGTTCAGCGGCAGCCTGTCCACACTAGGAGCGTGAGGAGGTGGACTCAGGAGGCTGCTGACGCACTACAGGACTGCTTTGAGTCGACAGACTGGGATGCACTTGTTGAGCCACATGGAGAGGATCTCGACAGCATGACCGACTGCATCACAGAATACATCAGGTTCTGTGAACACACCACCATGCCAACCCTGGACTGTACGCTGCTTCCCTAATAATAAGCCATGGATCACCAATGACCTGAAAGCCCTTCTTAACAAGAAGAAGAGGGCGTTCAGGTCTGGAGACAGGGAAGAACTGAGGAGAGTGCAGCATGAACTCAGGGATATGCTGAGGGCCTGTAAAGACGCCTACAGGAGAAAGCTGGAGGCCAAACTCCAGCAGAACAATGTGAGGGATGTGTGGACTGGTATGAAGCAGATCACTGGGTGTAAGGTGAGTGGCAGACAGTCATCGGGCAGCCTGGAGAGGGCAAACGAGCTGAACAGATTCTTCAATAGGTTCAGCTCACAGCCTTCTGTCGCCTCCATGACACCTCCAGACCCCCACACACCCTCACATGCTTCCTCCCCTCCTCCCTCACTCCTCTGATGTGAGCTCTCCTGTGCAGCTCCTCCTCCTCCTCCTCCTCCTCCTCCTCCTCCTCCTCCTCCTCCTCCACCTCTTCCTCCTCCACCTCTTCCTCCTCCACCTCCTCCTCCTCCACCTCCTCCTCCTCCACCTTCACCTCCTCCTCCACCTCCTCGTCCTCCACTGAAGACACCAGCAGCCTCCCCCGCATGACTGTGACTGCAGGCCAGGTTAGGAGACAGCTGGAGAGACTCCACCAGCAGAAGGCTGCAGGCCCTGATGGTATCAGCCCCAGGATCCTGAAGACATGTGCCAGCCAGCTGTCTCCTGTCCTACAACACCTCTACAACCTGAGCCTGGGTCAGGAGAGAATACCGGTGCTTTGGAAGACTTCCTGCCTGGTTCCTGTTCCAAAGAAGTCGACACCATCAGACCTCAATGACTATCGACCAGTGGCCCTCACATCTTACGTCATGAAGGTGCTGGAGAGACTGGTTTGGCCAACCTGAGGCCGCAGGTGAGAGCCCTGCTAGACCCTCTGCAATTTGATTACCAGCCCCACTTGGGAGTTGATGACGCTGTCATCTACCTGCTGCAACGAGCCCATTCGCACCTGGATGGTGGAGGAGGCACTGTGAGAATCACATTCTTTGATTTCTCTAGTGCTTTTAACACCATTCAGCCACTGCTACTGGGGGAGAAGCTGCGGGTGATGGGTGTAGACGACACAATGATCTCCTGGATTACTGACCACCTGACAGGCAGGCCACAGTTTGTCCGTATGGGCAGTGTTCTGTCTGATGCGGTGGTTAGTGATACAGGAGCTCCACAGGGGACTGTATTGTCTCCTTTCCTGTTCACCTTATACACCACTGACTTTCAGTACAACACCGGGTCGTGTCACCTGCAAAAGTTTTCTAACGACTCGGCTGTTGTTGGGTGTATAAGTGAGGGACAGGAGGAGGAGTACAGGGCACTGATAGACAACTTTGTGGAGTGGACTGGACAGAATCACCTGCGGCTGAACATCAGCAAGACCAGAGAGATGGTGATAGATTTCAGGAAGAAGAGGAAGACGGCTTTCCAACCTCTGTGCATTCTGGGAAAGGATGTGGAGGCGGTGGAGGATTACAAGTACCTGGGTGTTACCATCAACCACAGACTGGACTGGAGATCTAACACTGAAGCTGTTTACAAGAAGGGGATGAGCAGACTTTACTTCCTGTGTACTTTTCTTTGCTGTGGTTTGTTGGGGAAGCAGCATTGGAGCCAGCGACACCAACAGACTCAACAAACTGATCAGGAAGGCTGGCTCTGTGATTGGCTGCAAACAGGACACTCTGGAGGCTGTGGTGGAGAGGAGGACACTGAAAAAACTGTTATCCATCATGGATAATCCTCTCCACCCTCTCCAACTCACACTGGTCAGACAGCGGAGCACCTTCTCCGGAAGGCTGCTTCAGCTTTGCTGTCGTAGCAATAGATACAGGAAATCTTTCCTGCCACAATCCATCACATTATACAATAACTCTCTCACCTCTGCCTGACAGAGAACTCTGGTCTCTCTACTGATTTGTTGTATATATTATTATTGTTATAGTATATTTTGCATATTTAGTTTTGTTGTATATATCATTATTGTTTATTGTTTATAGCACACTGTGCACTGTATATTTACACTATGTATATATTGGATTCTATTTATGTTATGTACAAAGTGTTTTATTTGCTGACCCACTACTGCTGTAACAAAATAATTTCCCAGTCTGGGATCATTAAAGTAATTCTATTCTATTCTATTAATCTAACAGATAAATTTATGTTTTTTGTGGTGCCTGCGGAGATGCCCCAACAGGAATGGTGTACCACCATGCTATTGTTTGGCTGGCTGTAACTAATAGCTACTGGCTTAGCTAATATCTATCTATCTATCTATCTATCTATCTATCTATCTATCTATCTATCTATCTATCTACACTACTCACAATAAGTTAGGGATATTGTTATTTACATGAGTGCTTTTCCTATTTGGTCTGAATTTTAATGAAATAAGTAAAAGTTCCCTTTGATATTACTAATAATGAATGAGAAGAAACACCATTTTCATTAGTTTAATATTTATTACCCCAAAAATTTAGACAATAACAAGGATAGCCCCAAATAACAAAAATTGACAACGTCAGTAGCGGGTGTTTCCACCATTTGCCGCAATGACAGCTTGACAGCGACGTCTCATGCTCCTCACTAGCCTCATGATGTTGTTCTGAGGCAATGCGTTCAACTCCTCCACAAGTGCTACACGCAGTTCTGCCAGGTCACGTGGGGGTGGGGTACGATCATCCAGTCTCTGCTTCAGCTGGTCCCAGACGTGTGCTATGGGGTTCAGGTCAGGGGACATTGCTGGCCATACCATATGAGGCACTCCGACTTCCTGAAGTCGAGCTGTGACAATTCTGGCACGATGTGGTGGAGCATTATCATCCATGAACAGAAAGTTGGGGGTGTGCTGGCGGAATTGGGGGATGATGATGGGTTCTATGATGTCTCTGAGGTAAGAACGTGCAGTGACTGAGCCATCTACAATAACCAAATCTGTTTTGCGCTGACAGGTGATGCCTGCCCAGACTGTTGCACCTCCTCCACCAAAGGGAACCCTGGGGACCATGTTGACCTCAGCGTATCGCTCACCTCGCCTTCTCCAGCAACGCTGACGACCATCATTTCTGTGCAAGGTGACCCGACACTCATCAGTGGACAGGACGGTAGACCACTGCTGCACTGTCCAGGTCACATGGTCTTGTGCCCACTGCAAACATTCACGGCGGTGTCTTGGTGTCAGTGGAGTCACCTGCAACGGTCGTCTGGCATTCAAGCCAAAGCGGTGGAGTCGGTTTCGAATGGTTTGTCTGGAAACCCTAGTACCCCTCACTTCTTGTAACTGGGGATGCAGCTGTGTGGCAGTTGCATAACGATGTCTGAGTGCATTGGTCCTTAGGTACTGGTCATCGTTGCGGTCTGTCAGTCGTGGGGCTCCACTCCTGGTTCTGTCACGAACTCTGCCAGTAGTTCTGTGTCTTGATGCAAGTCTGCTGATGACACTTTGAGACACACCAAGTTCACGAGCAACATCTGACTGCCTGCCACCGACCCGAAGGCGCGCTATGGCCAGGTGGTGCTGCTCGTCCGTTAAGTGAGGTCGTGTGTTCATGGCTGTTTGAATGATGAACTTGGAATGACTTACTGACAATACCAGCTTTTTATACCCACAGAATGTTGAAATTGATGCCACATTGAAAAGGGTTGTCTTTTAGTTTTTTGGTATTGGCCCCAATATGTAAGGCACACTGTACACAGTGAGACCATTACGTGGAAAACACAAATGAGGTGTGTCTATCACCCCAATACAATTGCCTCCCTATCCCAAAAACTCTCTGAAGTGAAACAAACACCATATGTATGAAATCCACTGAGTCTCTCACAATATCCCTAACTTATTGTGAGTAGTGTACATATACACACATACATATACGCACATATATATACATACAGTATATATATATACACATACATATACGCACATATATATATATCAGTATATATATATATATATATATATATATCAGTATATATATATATATATATATATAGATTAGAATATATATAGATATATTATATTAATATATAGTATATATATAATATAGAGTCCAGTATATATATCATTATATATATATATATATAGATATATTAGATATATATATATATATATATAATCTATATATAATATATATACAGTATATATATATATATATATATATATATCAGTATATATATATATATATATATATATCCAGTATATATATATATATATATATATATATATATAATACTGTGTGTATATATACTGTGTGTATATATATATATAGATATATATTATATATATATATATATATATATATATATATATATATAATATATATATATATTATAATATATATATAATACACAGTATACCACAGTATATATATATATATATATATATATATATATATATATATATATATATATATATTATAAAAAATAAATAAAAAATATATAAATAAAGTGCGAGGATCAGTTGCTGGACGAGAGGTTTATGCACACAACTCTGTTTACTTTCGATCAAAACGAAACTTAACAATTTCAGACACAGACACAGGTTCTACGGTTGAGAAAATGTAGTCCCAAAAGAAAGGGCAGTCTAACAGCGATGTAAAGTGGTGTGAATTTTCTCTATACAACGTACACTTGCAATAATATAGAGTTTTTTAGGTGGGCCTTGTTTCAGGTGGTTAAAATTTGCTTTGCATCTGGACTCCGTTCACCATAGTACAAAGCTGAGCGTCTGGGCTGGAGCGGCTCCCTGCTCCTTCAAACTGAGGCTGCGCTGATCGGTGATTACGGTAGGAAACAGAACGACTATAGATATGTACTTTATATGACCCCACTTCAAAAAACCCAAACTATCCCTTTAACATATCAGCAGCAGCAATGTCAGCTTCTACACTATTTTGTCTCATGTCTTAGATTCTGAAATCTTGAAAATGATTTTTTTTTTTTTTCAAAAATCTCACCTGTAGTCACCATTTAAATGTTTATTTTTCACATTTTTCTTATTTTAGATGGGTAAAAAAAAAAAATCAATAATTATCGACTGATATGAAACACTTATATCATGATAAATTTGTCAGCCATATCGCCCAGCCCTACCTATACACATTTTTGCCCCAGAGCCTTACAGCAGGTTAGTCTGGCTAAGGAATTACGGCTGGATAAGTTCTGAAACTTTTAGATTTTAGTGCCTATAACTGACCTCTTGTGCTGAGACCTAAACAATATGTGATCAGTCCTTATATTTGGAGAATTGTAAAAGTGTTTTTCTGTTAAAGTTTGATACCCACACTTTCTCCCAAAATGAAAGAACATCCCCACCCCACCCAATCACTGAGAGGAAAAACAACATCACGTGAATATGACACACAGCGCACTGCTGTAGAGAATTGCCCAATGCCACTGCTATTCTTGTGTCATAGGAAACTGAGACCTGTCGTGTATCCCAGCCTGACACTTGATCAACTGACAATATCTCACAAACACTGAAAGCAACAGCACTGTTGCAATCAGCCCAGTTCACATTACTACACGGCTACAGCTTGTGTTGGTGTGGGCTGATGCTGAGAACCATCAAGTTCAACTGGTCAATCAGTTATCATTCATTGCAACCAGCCATCCAAATACCATCTGAAATCAATCGTTTTATATTTAAACTGACTAATATGAAATACGCAGCCAACACGCCAGCTAAAAATAGTCATTGTAGAAACATTAATAGCTTTTACAGCAAGATAACTAGGGTGTTTATCATTTCAAACTTTTCAACACTAGTGCCAAAACAAGGTGTATCTGATATCGCTGTGTTGGTGTTGTTCCTAGAAAATATAACTAATGTTGTTCCAGGACCTCATTTCTACTTGTGGGTGGCCATGTGGGTTGAGTGAAGGACTCTCACTCAGTAGATCAGGGTTTCTATCCCGTTTGGTACATACTGTTATCATTTTTACACTTAGTTCACTTTATTAATATCATTTGATTATTATAATTATTACAATTATTATTAATAGAAGTAGTAGTAGTAGTAGCAGCAGTAGCAGCAGGGGTAGCTACTTCTCTAAAGGTAGACGTACATAGACAACATCATTCAGTTTGCAGAAGTAGTTTTGCAAAGTGACTCCACTAATTCAACTACAAACATGCTTCATTTACCGTAACTTCTTCACAATAAAAGCCCCAGTTATTTAGTCATTTAAAAGCTTTCATCATGAAGCAGCATTGCTGGAAGCGTGTTTTCAGCAGCAATAACTAAACATGACTCCTAAATAGGGGTGTCACGATTCTCCAAATCCTCGATGCGATTACATTTTCAATTCTAAGGTCACGGTTCAATTCGATTCTTGATTTTTACATTTATTTTCTTTAAAGCGCAGGTTGCTATGCCATTTTTAGACTGGACTTTTATGCAATATAATATCTGACCTTTGTTCGCAATGTACCACACTACATTGTAAAATTTAAAATATTTATTAACACCACAAGCCCCATTCACACTGGCTTTTGGGTGCGGCTTTAGTACGTCAATTCCCCATCTCCGTCTCAGTGTGAATCTCTCAGAGACGGCGAGGGGTAAAATTTTGCTCTGGCCTTGATATGCCGCTGGAGCAGTGATGTTGATAGGTTTTCAATGTAGTGAGTCCCCGGGACCCACAGGTGGTGAGTTGAGTGGGTCCCTGGGAAATTCAATGGGTCCCGACTCCCCAGTTAAAAAAAATTATTTGGGGTCCGGGCAGCTAACTTTCACCAAACTGTAGCCCCAATACTGCTGAAACTTTAGTCCACTCATTACAAATTATGAAGTCCATCACTCAGTTTTTTTCAAAACCTGTAAAACTTATAAAACCTATCCCCTCCCACAATTTTTGCTCAATTGTCACCAAACTTGCCATCTTCAGACTGTCCTCCACAAAACTTGTTTCTCTGATTTTTTATTTATCAAAAATTAAGCCTACAGTGCATCAAAATGTTTGACTGTAAACAGTACTGTAAACATATACTATCAAATTCTTCCTAAATATATGTTCAATCTTCCTGAAAAAAATTGAGAATATTTTGGAGTCATGGTTGATGAAGTTTGGCAAATATCACAATTTTATCTCAGAAACTGAATTTTTGAGAACATTTTGAATTCTGCTCTCATGGGAACAACTGGAGTCAATGTAAGAGTGGCATTTTTAAACATCAGATTTTCTCTCATGAAACAAAACACTTGGAGTTAAAAACAAATCACCAACATTTCCATGCTGCCAAGATGCAATTTATGTATTATCAGATTTTTGTTCAGGTAACAGAATTTCTGACATTTTGACCAGTTTTGAAATCCCGGACAGTGACTCCGTGAGTCGACAAATGAAGCTACACAGCTGGTCTCATTTTCAGCCAATTAGCTCAGTGAGTTAGGAGCTGGTTCTTGGTGTCAGGGGTTGTGGGTTCAAGACCCAGCAAGGATGATGATGATGACAGATCAAAATGTCAGATGTTCTCAACATGAAACACAGGACAATTGTCCTGATGGTGGCATCACAGCAAGCCTCTAAATTAAATAAAAACAAATAGCTTGGACCAGACCATGGGTGAAAGCTACCCAGATTTTGCATAAAGGTCCAGTTTCATGCCAGATTACCTCAGCTGTAAACCCAAGCCAATAGTCCTGATGGTGGCGCTACAGCAAGCATCTAAAGTTCAAAACATTGAAAATTCATAACAAATCAACCCGCTAGAACTTCACACTTTCATCAAACTGTAGCCCCAATACGAAAGAAACTTTTGTACATTTAAACCTATTAAAAATTATGAATCACACTTTTTTTAAACTGTAAAACTTATAAAAATCTCCTCCCACAATTTTTGCCTACAGTGCACGAAAATGTTTGACTGTGAACACTACTGTAAACATATACCTGCAAATTGATAAATAAATCTTCAATGTTCATGAAAAATTAAAAAATTTTTAGAGTCATGGTAGATGATGTTTGACAAATTTTATCTAAAAAACTGAATTTTTGAGAACATTTTAAATTCTCCTCTCGTGAATAATTTCAGTCAATGCAAGCAGCATTTTTAAACATCAGTTATTCACTTATGGAGCAAATCAATCATTTTTAAAAACAAATTACCAACATCTCCATGCTGCAATATGTGTATTTTCAGATTTTTGTCTTGATAACTGATTTTTTTACAGTGGTTTCATATCTGCCTTCACAACAGTGAATGGCTTACTCAATTTGTGAAGCCACTGTTATATTCCCACTTGCCAATTAGCTCAGAGCGATAGATGACAGTCTTTGATTCCAGAAGTTGTGAGTTCAAGCCTCAAGTTGTCCAAAATGAACACTGTCTTGTCTTCCTATTCTCCTGTTTGTTGTTCAGAATTGCCCCAAAAAATAGCCCGGACCCGACCCATCGCTGCTCAGCAGCTATAATTCTTTCTTAAATTATTCTATTTTTTAAATTTTATTGAGTGTTAAACTCCTTTGATAGCGGTATGATATGGTTATAATAAACAGATAAAATGTATCTGAAATTAAAGAAATAAAATTCCTAATCTGAAAAGTTTATTGCAAAACAACTGTCACAGTGGCATGACATATGACATTCAAATCAAACAGCATTTTTGTAGCAACATAAATAGCACCAAAATAAATTACTAAAATTCAAATAGTCTGCTGACCTGCAATAGGTTTTATCTTTTTCTGTGGTGGCATTTTTGCGTTCTTCTTTTCCTGCTTACTCGAGAAAAATCGGGATCTCGCTGGAAGCGCGATGTATGCGTAGACGCCGTTTGGGCATAACAAAATGGCGGATGCCATTTCAATGTAGTTTTCATCACCACCACTGGATTATGTTTTATTTATTTCATTACAGCACGTCCCCTAAACATTAAAACATAATCGACACGAATGAGCACAGCATCGAGCAGTGGAAACGTGGGTTTATTTACTATGAAGTTCGTATTTTTAATTGTTGAAATCAGAGGTGTAGCAAGCTTTTCAAAAGTGCGGGGGATGGATGTGGTGGTGGTGTTTTTTTAAAACAATTTTGGGTTGGGGGGTGATGATAAATGACACTTAAATATTAAATCTGTGTCTATAATAACCACACCCTGACATGTAAATGTGACATCTGTCTTGATTCATTTAATTATAATATAATATAATATTTATAATAGAAGCCCACTGCAACTGCACTTTTTTTTTTTTTTACCATTGAATGTTATTTTATACATTATCATATTTTATAATGTTCTATCATGGACTATGTCACTTCACTGCTAACAGAAAAGAGAGCTGCTCACTGCCAGTTGCAGCTTCTTATCTTGATCTGCAGTCTTTGTTAATTTTTTGTCATGATTGTTATTATTAGTACTTAGATTATCAAAAATCACAGTTACATGTCAGGATGTGGTTATTATAGACAGATTAAATATTTAACTGTCATATGTCATCACAGTAACAGCGTTACATACATTAGTAGCTGTAAACACATAAAAACATTATAAAATCATGTGGTTTGGTGTCGACCTGTATACTGAACGTATCAGGAGTAATCAACGTTTATAATCATCAGAGAACGTTACAGACATTGTTTTTGGTTGCTCTCCGTTTTAAGAGAATTCACAGAGAAGCTGGAGAAGTTTGTGACATTTTCATCCCGGATTTTTGTGAGGAGGGAATTAAACGCCTGGTCTGTTAAGTGGTTGAGACAAATACACGCCCGGCTATTATTTGGTATTTTACGGTAGATCCCGCCTCGTCAGCACGAGCTGAACAATAAATCTAACATAGCAAGAGAGGCGGGACTTAAGGCAGAACAACCAATCATCAGCCGGTCAGTCCCAAAGCCGGTGTCATGTTTGAAGCAGCAACAGGAGAGGGAGGGGGAGAGGAGGCAGCTGCAGCGAGCGCAGACTTAGACAAAAATGCAGAAAAAGTGTGGGTGTTGAACCCTCTCACCGGGAAAAGTGTGGGTGTTAAAACACACACACACCCCACGGGTGCGACGCCCCTGGTTGAAATGAAATCAGCGGTGACGGGCTAGTTGTTTTGGTAGCGGCTAAATTAGTATGTCGCGATACTTTGTACAGGGGATCACGTCTGCGCCGAGTAGGTGCGCAGAGGGTTGAAACAGCGCTTGTCCGGTCTGCTA